>NC_083483.1:10455455-10480455 GCF_030014155.1 Tachysurus vachellii | reverse complement strand
TATCTATCTATCTATCTATCTATCTATCTATCTATCTATCTATCTATCTATCTATCTATGTGTCTGTCTGTGTGTCTGTCTGTCTGTCTGTCTATATATATATATTTCACCTTCATTCTTTGGTAATCTAAAAGCCACATCTTGCTGAGGAAGAATTTTTTTCCTATTTCCGCATAGCAGCTAATTTTTTTTCTTCTGACACTCTGATGTCCT
The DNA here is from genome assembly GCF_030014155.1 of Tachysurus vachellii. Lineage (NCBI taxonomy): Eukaryota > Metazoa > Chordata > Actinopteri > Siluriformes > Bagridae > Tachysurus > Tachysurus vachellii. The sequence goes on along the minus strand of NC_083483.1, from coordinate 10,480,242 downwards.
TTTGTAAAATTCCTCTCACCCTGTTGACGAAGTCCTGGTATCCGGGGTAGTAGGTAGTGACGATGGAGAAGATGTACCAGTCGTACTCCTCCATGATGTTGAGCATGACAGAGGCCTGCTGCTCTATAGACGGCCCGAACTGGAAGAACATGGAGTTGTCGTCCTGCCGAGCAGAAAAGATACCTGATATGAATACGAATGCAGGAATATGAAACGAGGTGTTCAGGAGGTGAGAAGCCTCTTCTTCATTACGCACTAATTGCTAATAAATGATGAAAGAACATCACGATCAGAAAGTCAGACATAAAACTGCGGGATGCTGTATCGATATTATGATGCATGTCAAATGTCATTTCATACTTGATCGTGCTTCAGTTGTGTTTCTTCACAGTTTCATATCCAAAAGTAATATTTAGCATTTGCTTCAGCAAATCTAATGTCGTCAGCATGAGCCCGAGAGCTTCTGTGCATGTAATATGTTGTGAATTGACTTGTGTACACAAAATTGGGTTGGTTTGTGTGTGTGTGTGTGTGTGTGTGTGTGTGTGTGTGTGTGTGTGTGTGTGTGTGTGTGTGTGTGTGAGTGTATGTGTGTGTGTGTGTGTGTGTGTGTGTGTATGTGTGTGTGTGTGTGTGTGTGTGTGTGGTCCCAGCTGCATCCAAGTCAACAATTTACAATGCCTTGTTCTTGTATTTATGCATCATCGACTTGGGATTTTGCCGAGTGAACAGTGTTCATGAGTAAAAAATGACCGATTTAGGTTTGTGTGCCTGTGTGTGCCAGTGTGTGTGTGTGTGTGTGTGTGTGTGTGTAATCAGCCGTATGTGTGTGTGATCATGACGCATGCCGAACTAATTCCTCCAATCTCTCTCTCTCTCTCTCTCTCTCTCTCTCTCTCTCTCTCTCTCTCTCTCTCTCGCTTTCTCTCTCAGGTCTCATTGCTCCACTCAACATCAAAGCTCACTGCTCTGGAGTGTAAACTCCTCATGGACTCATGGACTCATCCGCTACCTCGATTCTGCTTTAATGAGATAAAAACACTGACACGGGAAACAGAGATGGGGCAGAGCAGAAAAATCCCCACCATTACCGTAACATCCTACTATGTTGACTTATCTCCATACACTAAACTGTGTTTAGCTGGCTATGTTTAAGGAGAACTCATTTCAAGACACTTTGTAAATCCTGATCCCACACACACACACACACTTTACAAAACATTTAATTTTATTGCATTGCTCCAGCGTTCAAAGCCATTCTCTCATGATGGACATTTCAACTGGACAATGACCAATACATGTTCTAGTCAGATCTCCTGAATTTAATCTTATTGAAAAATCCATCAGAGGGATCCTTAGGATCTTCTGGGAAATAAAGATATTATGATCTAGAAAATTCTCAGCGTTTTGACGATAAAAGTACACTTTAATAAGAGTCGATCTTGAACGACTCTTGGAACGACTCCTGAGCTCAATCTCAGCCGACCCTTATGTACCGTTCCAAAACGTTTTTGATTTGTTTTGTTTTTTGACTGACTTTCAACTGTCCCCCCACCTGATGTCTTGAGTTGTTTTTTAAATCACGATTACACAGGCATCCTTGTTAGCTTTGGTATATTTACATACATAGACAATAATGGATTAACCAAAACATCATGCATTGATCACTTTAGATTATTATGATTACCATACACTTTTTATTCTTTATTTATTAAAAAATTCTTCTTCTTCGTTAGACATCTTGTGTCTAAGTGCTGCTTTCCCCTCAGTCTATTACATCAATACATGGTTATTTTTTAATATTTTAAAACTATCAAATTAAAATTATATTGCTCACATATACAATCATACACATACGAAGAAAAGCGACTGATGAAATACAGTGATATTTATACCGTAAGCACAGAGTCAGAAGACATTATGTGTGTAAATGTGAAGCGATCACATGCACAAGCAATAGTTTCTAAACACTTATTTATCCTTACTGTATTTCTATATAAACAGTTTCTGTGATAGTGACTGTATTTAATAGCTGCCTTTAGACTCCATTCAGGAACGGTCAAATCAGCCCAGGTATCTGGGAGAAGTACATTTTAGTTTAGATTATTTATTATTTATTCAGTTACCCAAACGACGTGTGGGTTTAAATGAAACATTTCCATTCATTGTATGTGTTTTAAATGTAAAGCGTTTCTTTGTGATGTGATGTGACGTGCTTCTGTCTACACTGTAACTGTAGTGCATCATTCCAAATCCCTTCACTACACGCTGCTGAACTGCACACAACAAACAAATCATAATCCGGCTGACACTGGAACAGTTTTTTTAAATATAGTAATATACGCTGGTTTCAACAGTAATGACAGATGATCTTTTCAGCGTGTACTGTATGAGGTGAAGTTTAGCGCAAACAAGACTCAAATCATTTATTTTACTTGCAATGTGAGGAGAGAAAAAACCTCCATAATACATTATACAGTAGGCAGAATTGTGATATTTAAAGGAATACATTTACATGTAAACTCGTTTGTTTCTCTTTGCTTGTATTAATACTCTAGCTATCTAGCTCTCCGTATGTTATTACTATTACTTTTTCACCTCTTCTATTAGGCGGCACATTAGAGCTTTGACTTGCCCACTCGTCTAAATAGTACATTATGTGTTCAACTCTGTAACTAGGAATTTAAATATAAAAATGTTCATCCCTTCCTCAAGGTTGAGTCAATATGCAATGTACATGAAAAAAGCAGATGAAAAATACATATACTGTACATTCACACACACACACACACACACACACACACAGTCATACAGAAATACCTGCTTGACGTCAGCAACTCTTCTCCCTCTGAAATACTGCATCACATTTATTTATTTATCCTTACCACATCTCAGATTTCTCTCTATCCCTCTAGCCTCCAACCTCTCACTCGCTTGCCAGTTCATGTTCAGTCTCTCCATCACTCGGTGTTCCACTACCCTTATGTCTCCTGCACATTTAAACAATAATTGAATCTGCAGACTCCCTCCATATATTCTTTTCAATGTTTAACACACTGAAGTGGCCAGTCTGTCTCACTCCTTCCCCCCAGCAGGCCTAGACAAATGATGGCATGGTAATAGTCTCTGAAACCTTACTACTAATCCCTGCTATTCTTTTAACTTCTCTAACTTATTCTATATTGCTAATAATCTTGAAAAAGGCTTTCTCAGAGAGAAAGGCTCAGCGTATCCCGCAGCGCGAGTACATATGAACAGAGCAATTCTAATATCAGACTTAATAAAGAGGCCCTTAAATAATTTCCCTGGCAAGTCCCTAAGCTGCAGGCCAGGGGACACTGAGCTAGGCCTGTGATGTCCACGAGCGAGCGTGAGCAGAATGCAGCATTAAAAGAGGCCGAAGAGGTTCAAGTGTGACAAATAGAGTCAATTCAGCAGCAAGGGGCTCTGGGTATTAAAAAAGAATGTGGTAGGAGAAACTGTTGTGTAATGAGGGCAGTTTGGTGTTGGGATGCGTTGTTTCATCTGGCTCTATTACTGTGCTCAGCCTTGGAGGTGTCAGCCTTGAAGTAAATTGGAATGTTCGGTTCTAGAATTCTCACTTGGATGCTAGAACGTAATAAACTGCTTTCACACGATGCAAAAAAAGCACCGCCTGGGGCACGTTTTGTGCTGATATGAACAAAAGCACCTCACATACTGAGCACACTTCAACCATAACAATGCTGCTAGCACCATGTTTGGCTTTTTATCCAGTTAACTAGCTTGCTTACAGTAGCTTACTATTTAGATATCTTACAATTATTAGTAGTATCAATACCTTTAAGAATAAATGCTGTCGTACGCAGGTACATATGTAATATCAGGCATCAGTAAAAGCCAGTAGCAGTCCAACTGCCTCGTGGGTATTGTGAGTGGATTTCATGTAAAATATTCACTACTGGTTGAAGAACAATAAAAGCTTCTGTAAACAAATTCAACAGCGGTTCAACAGTAACAATGCAAGAAAAACAAACGCAAGGTTCAGTCTCTGTTCAAGTGGGTAAAGTTGTGAGATCATGTGCACACTGAGCAGAGTAGAGCTAGCTAGCTAGCTTGCATGTTGTGATAAGGTTTTGATATAAAGACACACTGAGATCAAAACATCCAATTGACGTTCTCCTCAGACGTGTTTGTACTGAGGAAAATCTCATATGTCTAAAAACACATACAAAAAAATCAGTGGGTCAGAAATTTGCCATAATGAAAACTTCTGAAAAATTCTCCACACTATGAAACTTTTGACCTTAAATCATGAATCGTACAATATCTGACTAAGTTATCATCTTGTCAGCATGAACAAAACCTCATATGATCTTAGCATGAATTACGGAAACAAACAGCTGAAAATCACTGGAGACACAAATAACGTGAATGTAAAGAATACATTTTGTGTATAATTTTCACGAGATAGATGAAAACCCTCGTATTAATCCAAAGAATCCAAATCATTCGTGTAGAATCCAAGGTGGTAATAATATATTTAGGTCCTTAAGTTTTGAGCACATTATATAAACAAACAAACCAGCTAAACAATATTCATCAAAACATCTACAAATGTCTAAAATCTATGATACAACTTGTCCATCCATCCATCCATCCATCCATTCATCTATCCATCTATCAATCCATCTATAGTAACATTTATCCTATACAGGGTCACAGGGAGCCTGTAGTCTATACTGGGGGACACCCAGGATGGGGAACCAATTACAGGGCACAATCACACACTTACAGTCACACACTACGGACAATTTAGAGATGCCAATCAGCCTATAATGCATATACTTGGAATGAGAGAGGAAATTAGAGTACCTGAAGAAAACCTCAGGCTGAACATGCAAACTCCAAACACACGGGTGGAAACCAAACCACAACACTGGAGGTGCAAGGCAACACAACTTGATGAATTTTATCTGAATTGATTTATCCATCTGATCGCCCATAACTTTAGTCCAAAAGCTGAGTCATAGTTAACTCTGAAACTAAGCCAGCATGCTGTCCATCAAACTGGTTTATCGTTCCCTTCAGTGGCTCTAATGGCAACGATGCAGGATGAGATGGCTGAAAATGAGACCTTCTCCACTGAAGGTCAACCTAAGGGCTAACAATCACAACAACCATGGGCTTGTTAAACCTGACTGCAACCATTTAGCTCATATAACACAAAACAAGTGACAGGCGAGAACTCCGCCAACACCTGCTGCTCATTTGTACACTCAATACACTCAATGCAAAAAATATAGAGATACTGTTAAATACTGTTGATTTAAAGTTGATTTCTGCAAAAACTAAGATAAAGTGCAAGTCCACACGGTGTCTATGATGCACAGAGCCATTTCTACTGTAAGATATATATCACAAAGATTAGTAGAGGGAAAGGGGTATTATGGACTGGATAATGTATATCAGATACGTGTGCACACTACAGTCACCTTGGTTATTGTCCAAAGGTCTCATTTTTCTTCATTCATAAAGTCTAATTTTTTGAGATATTGTTATGCTGAAAATGTTACTGAAACCTGGCAACCTTGAATAATGGTGTACAATTGCTGAATGAAGCACGGATGAACAGATGAGGATTTGCTAGACTGTACTGTATGCTGCATGAACGTATCTTGTCGACTCTTAATTGCCGTCGACTACATGCTATAAATGTAAATGTAAATGTAAATGTCAGCCTACATAACCTAATGTAACCTTTATGGGGTTACACAAAAAATCAAAGAAACAAGTCACGTGTGAAAGCCTCTCGATATCATTTGCTTGAGGCTTCTTGCCCTGCTAGAATCTATGGTCATGAGCCACTGCTTACAATAATGTCACTATAAAGTATTATTTATTTACATATTTGTTTATGATTAATATACAGTATATTGTATCATGTTTAACACTTTCACCATTGGACAAATGTATAACTACATATTTTTTGTAATGTTTTAAACGATTAGTTGACTCCTTGTGAGTTAATAAACGAAAAAAAAAAATATTGAGCAAGAATTTGCACATTACGGACTCAGCAGTCAGAGGATTAAGGAAAAGGTGTTCATTGGCTGTAAATTTTTGCTATCTAATTGCAGAGTCATCCTGGTTTAACCCCCAATTTCACCCTGGAGCGTGCACTTCGATGAACTCCCCCATCAGTACGAGGTGGGTTAATCCGCAATGTGTCCAGTCATCTCTTTAACTTATTTTAAAAATAAAACTCTTCGTCGGATCATGCTGGAGATTTTCCAGTGTCCTTTCTGAAGGTACACTACCCCCACGCTACATATTGGCTGTTATGTAGTCGTGGGCACATGATGTAGTACGTCAACATGAAGATAAACCCTGCTGATGACCATTACAGGCCATTATTCTATTTTGAATTCCATTTCATCTGTCCAAGTTCATCCATCTTCACTCTTTTGAAAAGTGACAGACTCTAGGCGCTTTATCATCCATCTGGCCATCCGCAGCTTCTCATTGTCACTGCTTATCTCTGCATGCAGCCAGTTGTGTCGTCTAATCTTTCAATCATTACTCACATTCTTGTCACACCCCATTTTTTTAAAAATCATTTTAAAATTGATTACTTCTTTTCTCCAATCCTTTCTTTATTCTGACCCATTTTCCAGGCTTTTGTGTCTAACCCTAACCCTTCCTGATAACATTCTCTAAATCCTGTCCCTCCTTTGCATCATTTTATTTAATTCTCTCACTTTTTCCTCAGTTCATCCTGCCTAATCATCATAGCATACCTTTTTTTTTTAAAAAAAAAGAGAAGCTCCATCAATCTCTAATCAAACACATGCCGAATTAATTACATGTCACATGTGAAGCATAATTAACGCCAACGACCTCAATTCCCATTATATTCCCCCATCCCCTCTTTCTCTTTTAAATCAAATTTTTAAAGAAAGCCTGGCTTTGATTGAAACATGAAGCTATTTCCGTCCAGCGGAGATAATTCATTTTATTCTCTCTCTTACTCTCTCTTGCTGCTTTTCACTTTTCTTCTGGGTTGTGTCCAAATACACATACTTTTACTCTAAACTCTACTCAGCCAAGTCTAAAAAGATGCTAAATGTGATTAATGACGGTTTCCTCATAACGTCGTTATTTCACTTTGCTCGTGTTGCTAGCAGACTTTCTATAAAAGCATTGAAAATGATCATTGTTACATAGGAAAGCGAGAACAAGCATCATATTTCTTTCAGAACATATAGATCATGTGTCAAAACTGTTGCACTGACTTAATTTTTCATAGATTAGTCTTTTATCCAGAGATGCTAAGTATCAAAGTGCCCTGTGTTGCTGAATATGATAGATGTTAAAGACTCTTTGACTTTAAGTTACATTAAAATATAAATAACACACTTTATAACTAGTTATAGATAACCACAGAGCCTGAGGGAGCTAGCTAAACAACCTGGTGCTTCCTAGCATGCTATACTTTTGCAAGATAATACTATCTGCATGTACTGTACAGGTAAAAGGAACTAGAAAGCAATTTCTTTCTTAATAAGATGTTCTGAATGAGTTGACCAAATATTTAGTTGTATTAAGATGTATTAACTACCATAGTTTTGCTCCAGAGTGACACCAGGGATCAGACTGCTAAACATTAACCAGTGTTATGAAACCATGATGTATTGGTGATATAAATTAATACCCATTATAAATAACCAATGGCTATTGTTGTTAATGAAAAAAATGATTTTCATTTGTCATTTTTCTGGATCTAAATAATTAATTTCTGAAAATTCATTTGGAAAAAGAAGCTTCAGTTTAGTTCAATTTGTGGTTTCGGTGGATCTATTTTTTCTTCTAATTTTATATATAAAAAAAAAAAGAAAGAAAGAAGTCTTGCTTCCTTTAATAGCTGCTAAAATTGTGTAAATTATTTATAAATACAATCTGCCCATTTTTTGTTTAGCAAAGTTGATATTCTGTCTTATTCATATCTAATTTTCTTAATAATAGTATGTATAACATTAAATGTATTAGTAGTTTGAACAGTCGCAACCACTGGCTTGGCAGATTGGGCGTTTATATTATTTACAAAACATGCTAAATTTCCTTTGGAGTATTGGGACGCCGCTGAAACTTAAATAAACAAATACAGATACTTTAAAAACTGTAAATAGTTTTCTAACATTAAATTAAATTGTGTGTCAGAAATCTATTTTTCCTTTTACTTAATGACTATGTGGATTACGTTATATAACATCGCTTATTATCGACCGGATACCGGGGCTATTTCTTCTCTTTCTTTTCCCAAGCAATTGGTCACCAGCCACAAATTAAGCTTGCTGCTGTGTAATAAATCCTTTGAGGTACTTCCATGAGTAGTTTCATCTTTCTTAATGCTGAAATATTGATAATGTTTCCAATCTGTGCCAAATGTGGAGAAAAGAAACTACTAAATTTTCACTGAGATTGAATCAGAGATAATTCGTAACATCAGATATTTAGTCCGGGGGCTTGAATTAGCATTTCACAAACTGGGTAGCTAAAGCGATTATGTATGGATCGTCTCTCTCTGGATGAATGGAACGACAGATGAACACACAAAGTAAAACCAAAGTTATCCATTAAAAAAAGAAAAGCAAAATAGGCAAAACCATGGAAAAAGGAGCATGAAAGATACCTGAATAGAATTTAACACAAATACAATATTTATTTTAATTATCCATAATGAGTCTATGGGCAAGCCTGAGCCTGAGGGAACAGTGGTGATGTAAAACTCCCTGTGACAATATGATGAAGAAACCTTGAAAGGAACCAGACTCACAAGGGAATCTTGGAATATCACTGATTGTCATATGTGTCTATGTCATATATTGTCTATGTGACTAATAGAATTTTATCTGAATTTATTTATTATTGAATTTTGAGTACTAATTAATTATGACAATTATATAATATAATGCGTGATTATAATGAGTATATAACTAAATGATTTGGTGTAATATTGGTGGCATGACATGGCCCCTGTATAGTTAATATAGTTAATAATAATAAATTTTGAAATGTTTATGACTGATTTATATATATTTATATTTATATTTTATATTATATATATTTTATATTATTATATATTATATTTATAACTCTTTATATATATATATATATATATATATATATATATATATATATATATATATATATATATATATATATATTGTATTGCATATTGTGGAGAATTTCCCACAGGAAAAGTGTTAATAGTAGGTGCTATGCCTTTATATATCTGCCCATGTGTGCGCATTAACAGGCACAGTAGTGAAAAGGTTGCCAAGAAATGCTCTTGATATTTGGCTCCGTTATTCATCTTATTGTTCCAGAATGAACAAACTACTGTATATACACTCACTGGCCACTTTAATAGTAACACCTACTGTATATACCTGCACATTTGTACCATTATTCATTTAGCCAATCAAGTAAAAATCAATAAAAAGCCTTATTTAATGTTTTCATCAAACATCAGTACAGAAAAATATGCAGAAAAAAAACAAGCCTTGTTGATGAGAGAGGTCAAAGGAGAATGGCATGTCCAGGCTGGGTTACGCTCATAGGAAAGATGTAATAATTCAAATTTACATTTACGTTTACAGCATTTGGCTGTACATGTAACTGGTGTATATGTATATTGACTATGTAAGACCACATTGGGTTCCACATCTCTCAGCCAAGAATTCAAGAATCAGTCTAGAGTGGGCATGGAAACAAGGCATGTGAAGTTAAAGATCAGGCGATGGGATGTATAGATGCTGACATCTGTCATCAGGGATTACAACATGGCAGCACAGTGGTTTAAAACTACACAGTGGACCACCTTGGCTGTGAAGAGGAAACAGAGATGAGATGAAAATTAAACAAAGTATTACCCATGGCCACCTTGTCAATGATGTGAAAACAGTCGCTTTAGCGTAGGCTAGCTAATGAGGTTTAATAGCTCTACCATGTTTTCTGATATTCCTAATGAAGTAGGCAAGCATTGCTGTCAAAGCCTTCGGCAATAACCTAAGTCATGTTCTATGTAGCAATGACCTCATTTGCTGTCTTTTTTCGCCTCCATTTTTTGAAGTTCTTCAGCCTCAGGGAGCCTTAGGGGGAAATGAGACCTAAGGCTCTCGCTTTTACGCCTCTCCTCTCTGATCCGTTGTTCTTCTCCTGCAGAAAATGAGACCTACTCATTAATTGTTGAACGTGGCTCTGCCATTATGATCCTCTGTTATTCTATCTTCTTCTGTCATCTCTCCACCCTCTTCTTACCTGGTTCAATCTCTTTTTCTTTGTTCTTTTCTGTCGTTTACCACCCAGTCCTTTTCTATGTTTCATCTTTCTTTCTTTGTTTTTTTAATCCAAGTCATTACCTCTAGATAACACCGTCTCATCTACTAAGTCTAACTTTTCCTCTCTTGATTTGTCTCCACCTTTTACTTGTTCCTTTTTTCGCCATGCTAAATTGTTCCACTGTTATTTCCGCTGTGTTGACTACATCAGCTTAAAGACGAACAGTGCTGAATCTGTTGGGAATAGCGTAAATGTTTTCCTCCCACTTGCTGCCATTGGGAAAAGGATTGTACACTAGCTTCAGTAAAATGATGGAAATTCCATCAGGCTTGTTCCTTCAGCCAAGATCTGAGATTCTGTTTTGGTTTTTTTGGATTAGCACATGGAATATAATGGAGTTAAGAGTCACTGTGAATAGAATGGATGCGAAGAAGAAAAGGATTCTGAATGTAAGTACGGAAAAAAGTGAAAGCTGATGTAGATGTAGGTGGTATGTAGTATATTATATGAAGATACAGGAGCAATCAGTGATATGTTCAAGATAAGGATGCAAGTGATAACAGTCTTAAAGGCCAATTTTTTTTATTTTTGTTGAACTTCGCAGCTATGCTTCTCTTGTCTCTCATGCTTCTTTTTGGCATTGAATGAATAGAGAATGAGCCTTCCATTTATTTAAAACAAAACACACTGTCGCTCTCTTTTATCCTTACTCCTATTGGCCAAATATAATATTTAATTCCATATGTGTGGTCACATTACTACTCTCTTTTTTTTTTTTATTAACTAAGCATTAAAACCCAAGACATGTTCAAAGCAATTTGTCTATATTAATGACTGAAATGCTAATGACATCCTTCTGTTTGCTAATATGCAAACATTTATATGGCTCACAGATTTGCTATTAATTTGCTGTGTGCAAAAGCAAATGGAGTATGAATAATAGGAAGGCCAGTCAACCCAATTAATACCTGTGCTAACATAGTAATAGTTGTTCACTGTCCTATTCCAGTATGGCACTAATGCCCTTCCCCTTATAACAAAATTGGAGATTTGATAAACAATATCATGTGAATGAATAATTATTAACAATGTTATGCAATGTTTATTATACAATGTTTATTTAGCAATGGGGATGTGGTAGCTCAGTGGTTAAGGTGTTGGGCTACTGATCGGAAGGTCATGGGTTTGAACCCCAGGTCCACCAAGCTGCCACTGCTGGGCCCCTGAGCAAGGCCCTTAACCCTCAGTTGCTCAGTTGTAAGTCACTCTGGATAAGGGTGTCTGCTACATGCTGTAAATATAAATGCAATGTTCAAATCAATGTCTTCATCCCTAAAATATACAGTAATGTTTCTTAAGATGAAGACCTGGCAAGAGCAAATTGACAATTTTAATGTCCACTTTATTAGGAACACACAAAGAAACAATCATGCAATTATACATTCAGTTAATGTTCACATCAAAGATGAGAATCGAGAAAAATTGCATCTCATTAACATTGACATGAACGCTGAGCATTGAGCATGGCATGGTTGTTGATCCTACACCATCCTGTCAGCCTAGAACAGCTTCTGAGGCTACAGGGAACTGGTTTACTGAAACTGAACAGATGTAACACTCACAGACGCACAAAATATTTACCTGGGCTATATTTGGTAGGAGAGCTAAGGCAGTGGCTCAACTGAAGTGGCATTATCTGGATAAAATGGAAATTTTCTGTGCAACTGATTTACAAATGACAAGTAAAGTCTCAGTAGGACTAGGCAAAAATTACAGAAAAAAAGCACAGAATATCCACAGCAGAATGTGATGATAATGGGGTTAAATATTTGGGTAGAATCGTGTGTCATGCAAATTACAATGGATACCCAGACTTCTCCACGTAACTCACATGCATCTTATCTGTCCTGGTCTCAGTGTCTCTGAAAGAACATGAGAGTGTCAGAGAGAACATGTCTATGCAGAGTGTAGTAAGTAAGTGACGTGACATACAGCTAAGTACGGATTTGTTCTCTGCATTTAACCCATCCAAAGTGCACACACACAGCAGTGAACACACACACATCGTGAACACACACCCGGAGCAGTGGGCAGCCATTTATGAGGCGGCGCCTGGGGAGCAGTTGGGGGGGGTTCGGTGCCTTGCTCAGGGGCACCTCAGTCGCGGTATTGCCGGCCCGAGACCCACAACCTTAGAGTTAAGAGTCAAACTCTCTAACCATTAGGCCACGACTTCCCCCAAAGTAAAGTGTATTCGAGTTTATATCACCCATCACTTATGATAATGGTGAAAATTAGTAAACAGAAAGTAAAGTGTTAGTATGAAATTTATATTCATAGTCATAACATATTAGTCAAGAATTTATTGAACCGATTTCAGCATTTATGACTTTATTATTAATATCAGTAATATCTCTCACTCACTCTCTCACTCATTTTCTACCGCTTATCTGAACTACCTCGGGGAGCCTGTGCCTATCTCAGGCGTCATCAGGCATCAAGGCAGGATACACCCTGGACGGAGTGCCAACCCATGACAGGGCACACACACACACACACTCTCATTCACTCACGCAATCACACACTACGGACAATTTTCCAGAGATGCCAATCAACCTACCATGCATGTCTTTGGACCGGGGGAAGAAAGGTCCCCGAGCATGTTGCATGTTGCATGTTCACACACATTGCATGTTGCATGTTGCATGCAACTTCACACACACGGCGGAGGCGGGAATCGGACCCCGACCCTGGAGGTGTGAGGCGAACGTGCTAACCACTAAGCCACCCCTCAGTAATATCTGACAAACACTATTGCAAACACAATTTTGAACTCTGTTGTCAGTTAGTGAAATAGTGTGTCTGTAAGAAAAGACATCGCTGTTCATTAACATACAACATAAGAAAGTATTTTTTATTCAGTTGAAGCAGTAGGGGAGCTTCACATAACATTCAACTTAACGCTCTTTGAAGCAATAGCAAGTGTAAGTAATGAAGTGAATGAGTATTAACAAAGAGTTTTGAATACATAACAATTTGTCAATATTGTTATGTATTTATATTGTTATGTATTTAATATTATTACGATATTTATATATTTGTCAAGCATTTCCACTGACAGTTCTTTAAAATGAAAATGAATTTTTTTGAATAAGATGTTTCTGCTGAGTGTTCATGTTAATGGCAGTGGTATATTTTTATATATAAAGCCATGCTAGGTAAACTTCCAGCTTTCCTCTGTACCCTCCTCTGTCTCAATTCTGCTAGTTATCAGCTACGCTCTTCCAAATGGTTGCTTTTTAATGTACCCAGGGTTTGGACAGATTTGGGGAAAACTGCATTTTCATACTATGCACCATGGTCATGGAATAATTTGCAAAAAGATCTTAAATTAGAAACGTGTATATCAATAAATACATTTAAGACCATCATAAAAAATGTGGTAAAGGAGACATGTAGTTGTTTTTCTTGAAGAAGTCCTTGTATTGTATGATTGTATGTATGTATGTTTTTACTATGTTGTGTTTATGTATGGCTGCTACCTTGGCCAGGTCTCTCTTGTAAAAGAGATTTTTGATCTCAATGAGACTTCCTGGTAAAATAAAGGTAAATAAATAAATAAATAAATAATGTAATGAAAATCATACATAAGAAATCCATGTACTGTAAAACGATGATGAATATCGGTCATGTACATTTTCTTAAGAAAGACTCCTCACACCTGCATCCACCGCACATGCATACAGATGTGGATCCTTGCTGTGACATAGATCTACGAGCTTCAGTCAGACTGAAATAGGCTATAATAACATGGGAGCTGAAAACACTTCATCTTCCAAAGACACACACAGCGAGCGAATAAACTTCATCTGTCAAAGCAAAAGATGCAGTTGCTTAGCATCCTAAAAGTACGGATTACTAAATCCTATTCCAAACACACGCACACGCACACATACACACACATCTGCCACCTGCACAGCCTTCATCATGTTGCCTGCTCTCTCTATCTACAGTATCTATCTTTCTATCTCTCTCTCACTCTCTCACCCTGTATCACTGTCCCTTTCTATCTCACACCCACCTAAGGAGTGTCCATTGGGGGACATTCCATTGTGCCACCCTGACAATTCTTATATCCGAATGTCACAACGTTGTCTGAATGGACCAATACAAGACGTCGTCTCAGATTCACCAGAAAAACCTTTGGGCCAAATAGATCGTCTTCAGTTCCAGCTTGTTGATGTGCTCTGATCACATACTGGGGGCCTCATATCCCTCCCTGTGACACTGTGACCCCACACTGAGGAACCACTACAGAAGTGTCTGTGGTGTAATCTCTTTCCCTTTTTCATTAAAAAAGACTTGTGCCTTCAGCAAGCTAGGGCTTGTGTTTCTTTTGCTGTAAAGCAGAAACATCTCTGTGGCGGTTGGAGTCCAGCTCAGTCTTGAATCAGTATCCTGATCTTTTAGCCCTCAGGGGAGACAAGCAGCTGAATGCATCTTAAAAATTCCCATGGCTCTAAAAAGAGGTCAAAGAGTGGGATTTTCTGTGAAAGGCAAACACTAGTATTAATGTTGAATGGCATCTAATAAAGCTAGAAATATACAGTACAGACAGGAGGAGACTTGATGAACCAGGAGGAGTCTTGATGAACCAGGAGGAGTCTTGATGAACCAGGCCCTTAACCATTTACTTGGTACCTTCTCAATCATGCTTCTATGAGCATTCATTAGGACTTTATTACAATCTGACATCGGTGTGTCTCTGAACCTTGAGAAGGTTCTTAGCCAGTTTAAGAACTGTTTTCTTTACTTGACTTTGTATCCTTGAGACATTTTCATCAGGTTGCATTAATCTGATGTAGTCACTAACTAATGAGAAATGTTTTTCTGCTCTAGAGCATATAGTCACTGGTCCCAGCCTCTAACAAACATTATTAGATTCATGTGGATTGTTTAAGCACCTGCTAGGAGCTTGATGGAGTGACTCTCCCTGCCTAAGACCTGTGTGATGCATGTGGAAAATTAATGAGCATTGGACAACAAAACCAGATTATGGTCAACCTGTAGCTCTGTATGGGCATATGGGGAGAATAGAGTTAAAACTACCAAACAACAGCCTGTATTTTAAGTTTAAATTCAGCTATCTTAAAGGCAACTTAGTGGCACATAATCAAAAGCATGTTCTTAGGTACATAGCTTCATGTAGTGTGATTGTGCTATGACAGGTAAAAGGTGAAAAATGGCTTGCATGGACCTGGTATTTATTGCAACAGTCATTACATTAAGCACACACACACACACACACACACACACACACACACACACACACACACACACACACACACACACACACACAACAGAAAGTATCTAAGTAATTGAACTGCCTCTAGCGGTTAGGAGGTGTGGAATAAAGCTAGCATTAGTGACCGCTACCATCCACCACAGTACTATTCTCATAGTCAGTTCTCTCAGACAAAGCTTCTGGCCTACTGCAACCCTGACCAGTTCTCCTCACTGTTACAGTAGGTAAGCACAGTACATACAGTAGTGTAACATTAACACTCCATGATGTGTATTATGATCCGGTGTCACACCAGCACACTAAAAACTTTTGATTTTTCATAAAGATTTAATAACCTCTCTATTTCATTCGGTCTTTGCGCCTTTTCATCCATTGTAGCCGTGTCATATGATCTCTTTCTTTTCCCTATTTTCTAGACATCTCCTCCCCCAATTCTGCAACTCTTGAAAGAAGTTTTTACTTCCGTCCTTTATCTTCTTATGAATTTGTAATCAAAAGAGATCAATCTTCAGGAACCAAAATTAGCCACAACATTATATGCTAATCATAAAAAGGGTCCTCACATCTCTGTGGCATGCCGTCGGTGCTTGAATCGCAATGTCTCATGCTCTTTCTGATTGTTCCCTTTGGTTTTTTTATTCATGTGACGGATGAAGGATGTGAGGAGGGGAGGAGGGGAGGTGACTGCCTTATTGAAACGCATGCCATTCACAACTGTGTCAACATGTCACACATGTCAATCAAAGGTCTGGCATTCATGTATGTGTGTGTGTGTGTGTGTGTGTGTGTGTGTGAGAGAGAGAGAGAGAGAGAGAGAGAGAGAGAGAGAGAGAGAGAGAGATAAAAGGTGGAGTCAATGTGTTTCAATGCATTCGACCCATGGCTAATTAAATTCACAGTGCCTTGGAGTTCATCAAGCTTGCTAGCAAAAGAGAGAATAAAAGTTATTAATCAATGACTGATATGAGCCATGTAACAGAAGCAATGCATGCACGCGCACACACACACACACACACACACACACACACACACACACACACACACACACACACACAGAGAGAGAGAGAGAGAGAGAGAGAGAGAGAGAGAGAGAGAGAGAGAGAGAGAGAGAGAGCGAGAGAGAGATTAGGAAATCTGGATTCCTACAGAATGGACTTGTGTAGTTAAATCTGTGGTCTTGCAAAGAACCTTTTTGTGAACATTTTGACAATAAGAGCAGTAATAGCTGGGAATCACACAGTGTGTGTGAGCGCGGGCATGTGTGTGTGTGAGTAAAAGAGAGAGAGAGAGAGAGAGAGAGAGAGAGAGAGAGAAAGAAAGAGAGGGAGAGAGAGAGAGAGAGAAAGAGAGAGCGAGAGAGATGCATTTCCTCTAATAATCCATTGATGTGGTTGGGCTTAAATTGGAAGGTTGTGACTTTGAACCCCAGATCCACCAAGCTGGCACAGCTGGGCCCCTGAGCAAGGCCCTTAACCCGCAATTGCTCAGTTGTATAAAATGAGATAAAAAATGTGTGTCACTCTGGATAAGAGACTGCTAAATGCCATAAATGTTAATGAGATGTGATTATACTAGCTACAATGATGTATCCATATAAACAGAAGTAATACACATGAGCTCCCGGTTCCATAGCATATAATATAGTAGAATATTTAAAGACTGAACTCTGGCTTATAGGTTACTATATAAGCGATTATGTTTTCCCTATGTGGTGGATGTATGTAGGGGCAAGAAGACATTTGGGATTCAGCCCACGCTCTGGTCTGGCCTTTGCCTTGCTTGTTATGGAGAAAAGCACACACTGTAGCAGAGCATCCTGAAGACTTCAAATTATTTACACCGTTTTTTTTTGTCAGATTGTAATACTGATTTTAGAGATTTGATGGTTTTTGACATTTTGTCAATTCAGGTTTATGGGTCTCACCCCATTCATTTAAAATTGGAGTCTGGTGTAACTAACTGCCTGGGAGTGTTGCCAAGATGTCTAAGGATATACGTTCTGCTAAAACACTGTTCTGTGATTCATTGTTTGATCGGTTCTTGACCACAGTTTGTGTTCAACTTTCCCAAATTCACTTCCACTTCCATTTTATCTGATGCTTTTTGTCCGAGTTGAAGCTTTGCCCATCGGACGCAGTCAACTGTGGGATGCCGTTGGGTTAACAGATTGAACCAGGGAAACATTCATGATCGGAACCTGCCTAATAAACATTTAATAGTAAAGTGGCTGTATGTTTGGGTTACTTTTGGCTTGCAGCGTTAGCACACAACCTGCGTTATGCGTGTGAGGGCAAAAAAAACCTGATGCAGTCGAGTGCCAGAACATGTTTTCACATTTTTATGAAACTGTAGGTTTTTTTTGTAAATGTTAACACAGATGGGAAATATGACAGTTAAATCTTGCTTTATGTGTGTGTGTGTGTGTGTGTGTGTTTGTGTGTTTCTCTTACTATTTTTGTAGTTTTTCGTGCAGGATCCTGCCAAATGTCCCCTCATGGTCAAAACAGACAGATCTTCCTATCATTTGGTTTCCTCTATAATATTAATACATGCCTCCCCGCCAACCTCACAATAATCCAGACCCCACCCCACCCCACCCCAAAAAACACTCACATACACACAACACACCACAATTGCTAAGGGCTTTTCTGTTGCAATGTTTACCATTTAGTTCTAAAAGGGACAGATCCATTAAGTTTCATTAGCTTAATGAATCAGAGCTATTCACTAGGCTGTGAAACCAAGCGGCACACTAAAAGTGCAAAAATGTCCCCCATTTATGAAGAGCTCTGTGTGTGTGTGTGTGTGTGTGTGTGTGTGTGTGTGTGTGTGTGTGTGTGTGTGTGTGTGTGTGTGTGTGTGTGTGTTTTCTCTCCAGCTCACGTCCCTTCAAACTCTTTCTCTCTTCCCTCCCAAACTCCTACACTACTCTTCATTTCTCTTCTCATCTCTCCCTTTTTAAAGCTTTCCTCTTTCTCACCCAATCCTCCCTCTGTCAGCTTTCCTCACTGATTGTGTCTGTCGTACACACACACAATCTCTAACACCCTTCTTACATCTGTTATCCACTGCTTCTCAGCTTATCTCACCACTCCAGTTCCGCCACTCGTCTTCTCTCCTTCTCTCACCTCTCCTCTGCGTAGCTCTTTATGGAAGCAATTATTTCTCTAAGTTTTCTGTCGATGAAGTCCACCTGTCTTCATATTTTTAAAACAAGACATTCCAGATACTCCTTTGATTCTGGTTTAAACATGAATTTCTGTCTGTTCTGAACTGGTTCTGACAAGGGACACCTGCACTGTCAACAACCAGGCAGATAAAAAAAGAATAAAAAGAAAAAGGATTTAAAAAATCTTACTATAGCCCTTTACAGGCTGTATTCATTTCTCAATATGCTTTATTTCCCCGACAAATCTCCTGCATCCAGGCTACCATTGAATAATATTAAACTAATTCCTTTAACCTAAGAACCTGAATGTTTGCAACACATTCCAATATCATTACATTTTCGAATCATGTTTTTTATTTAAATAAAATTCACCATTTTTAGCATATACTGTAAGCGTTTAACAGTCAGCAGAACCAGCCTATGAGATTTTACAATTGCCTTTTTTATTTTCAGGCTGGAGTTCAATTTTTAATTTTCCAACCAAGATCCAGATCCAGATTTACATTTAAACGTTTGGCAATTTATAACATTTTTATACAACTGAGCAATTAAGGATTAAGGGCCTTGCTCAGGGGCCTGACACTGGCAGCTTGGTGGATGTGAATTCAAACTTTCCAACAGCCCCATCACCAGACACATACTTGAGAGAGAGAGAGAGAGAGAGAGAGAGAGAGAGAGAGAGAGAGAGAGAGAGAGAGAGAGAGAGAGAGAGAGAGAGAGAGAGAGCACCATCCATCCCACCAAGAGAGCATGACAAATTTTGCTCTCTGGCTCCTAGGGCATGGATGACTGTTGCATCATCAGCATTCCAACCTGCAACCTCCAAACCTCCAAACGATAAGATTTCCTGTTTTCAACAAAGCTTTTTCAAGATAGATAAAGCCAAACTAAAGGGGCAGTGGTAGCTCAAGTGGTTAAATTAAGGCTCTGGGATATTGATTGGAAGGTCAGAATTCAAGATTTAGCACTAACAAGATGCCACCGATGGGGACCTGAGCAAGGCCCTTAACCTCCTGTGCTCCAGGGGTGTTGAATCAAGGATGCCCTTCCTCTAAAGCCTGGATAGGAAAAGAGAATTTCACTTAGCTGTAATGTATATGTGACAAAAATAAAGGCTTCCTCTAAAGAAAATACATGGCAAGAACATTCTTGTACGTATACTTTAAGTATTAATTCACATTATTTTAACCACCATCCATTTACTGTTTGAATTAAAATTACATTCATGAAAAATGTACACCTCACAAACTGCAGTAACACAAAAGCTTCAAAACAGAGGACAAACTGATATTTATACACTGAGGTGTATTTTATCCTTTAAGTGCTAAAGCAGAGCCACTGCCCCACAGAAAATTAATGCCATCCAATATGTCTGTAGAGAACTAGTGCAGCTGGAACTGTAAGAATGACAAAAACATGAAGGAAAAGAAAGCATGGAAATGATTTTTCTGTCATGGAGAAAAAGTGTGCCCAGGGGTCAGCATGCTGCACCAATAACACACACACACACACACACACACGTGTGTTTAGAGCTACAGCATTCCTAGAGAGACAGAGAGAGAGAGAGAGAGAGAGAGAGAGATGGGAGGAATTCAGGAGAGTTGTCTAATTCAAAGAGACATGCAGCGTTTCCGTGGCAACATGGTTTCCATCGTAACGGTCTCGCTAAAGATGCCATTAAAGTGAAAAAATATCCACTTGCACTCTGATGCACTGTACACATGCACACATACAGTACACGAACAAATGTACAAAAACACACATATATATACACACACGCATTCCCACACACAAATGTACACACACAATCAAGAAAAATTACAGATAGACACAAATACATACTGCATACTGGAACATTCAGTACTGAAACAAACACACAAACACACTTAAATACAGAGTGTGCAGCAGTAATGCACAAGAATTTGTCTTCGATAAGAACAAGCTCTTAAGCACATTAATCTGGACTAATAGTCCACAGAAGAAGAAACATCGATATGGCTCATAAATTTGGAATTACGATTAGGGTTGGTAAAGATATAATTATGGATTTTTAGAGGGTTAGTAAGGTTATGGATTAGGATTAATGGTTAGTGAGGTTAGGGATTAGGATTAATGGTTAGTAAGGTTATGAATTAGGATTAATGGTTAGTAAGGTTAGGGATTAGGGTTAGGTGTTATTAAGATTAGGGATTAGGATTAATGGTTAGTAAGGTTAGGGATTAGGGTTAGGTGTTATTAAGGTTAGGGATTAGGATTAATGGTTAGTAAGGTTAGGGATTAGGGTTAGGTGTTATTAAGGTTAGGGATTAGGATTAGGGGTTAGTAAGGTTACAATTAAGGATAAGAATTAGAGATTAGTGAGGTGGAAATTAAGGATTGGGGAGGGTTAACAAACTTAGGGATTAGAATGAGGGGTTAGTGAGGTTAGAGATAAGGAATATGAATAGGAGTTAAGGTTAGTTTAAGACTGAGACTAAAGGGTTAAAATGTTAGGGTTGGGAAACTGCTACTGTAATACATAACTTGATGGACATATCGCACACATTAATAAAAGATTGTGTGTGTGTGTGTGTGTGTGTTTCCTTTTTTCATGCTTTAAACTGCTGAATAATCAACATATATTGCACTGTGCTGCATGATGTGAATAAATATTGTATATCATATAATAGTGTATAGCACCACAGAGACTGTGTGTGTTATTGGGTGTGTAAGTTGAGAAATGTCTTGGGAAATATATATATATATATATATATATACTGTATACCTCAGTTAATAATGTGTGTGTGTGCATGTGTCTGTGTGTGTGCCCACATGCATAGAACAGGATGTCCAGTAAGAATTTACTTAAGAATTAAGTAAATTTAGTATTAAGAATTTTAAGTATTAAGAATTTACTTAATACTTCAGATCATCAAACAAATTTAAATATTAGTCAAAGATAACACAAGTAAACACAACATGCAGTTTTTAAATGAAGGTTTTTATTATTAAGAGACAAACAAAATCCAAACCTACATGGCCCTGTGTGAGAAAGTGCTTGCCCCTAAACCTATTAACTGCTTGGGTCGCCCTTAGCAGCAAGAACTGCAATCAAGTGTTTGCGATAACTTGCATTGAGTCTGTTACAGCACTGTGGAGGAATTTTGGTCCACTCATCTTTGCAGAATTGCTGTAATTCAGCCACATTGGAGGGTTTTCAAGCATGAACCACCTTTTTAAGGTCATGCCACAGCATCTCAATAGGATTCAGGTCAGGACTTTGTCTAGGAGACTCCAAAGTCTTCATTTGGGTTTTATTTAACCATTCAGAGGTGGACCTGCTGGTGGACTTTGCGGTGTTACTTTTAAGCCAGATGTAATAGGACACACACCTTCCAAAAAGTTTAACTTTTGTCTCATCAGTCCACACGGTATTTTTCCAAAAGTCTTGGGGATCATCAAGATGTTTTCCAGCAAATCTGAGACAAGCCTTTATATCCTTTTTGCTCAGCAGTGGTTTTTGTCTTGGAACTCTGCCATGCAAGCCATTTTTGCCCAGTCTCTTTCTTATGGTGGAGTCATGAACACTGACCTTAACTGAGGCAAGTGAGGCCTGCAGTTCTTTAGATGTTGTTGTGGGGTCTTTTGTGACATCTTGGATGAGTCATCGCTGTGCTCTTGGGGTTCTTTTGAGTCCCAAAGCTTTAGAAATGGCTTTATAACCTTTTCCAGACTGATAGATCTCAAATCTGAATTTCTTTGGGTCTCGGCATGATGCGTAGCTTTTGAGGATCTCTTCACTTTGTCAGTCAGCTCTTATTTAAGTGCTGTCTTGATTGTGAACAGGTGTGGCAGTAATCTGGCCTGGGTGTGGCTAGAGAAATTGAACTGAGGTGTGATAAACCACAAACAAGTTATGTATTAACATGTATTCACACGGGGCCATGTGGGTTTGGATTTGGTTTTTCCTTAATAATAAAAACCTTCATTTAAAAACTGCATGTTGTGTTTACTTATATTATCTTTGACTGATATTTAAACTTGTTTGATGATCTGAAGCATTAAAGTGAGACAAACGGGGAAAAAAATTAAAAAATCAGGAAGGGGCAAACACTTTTTCTCACCACTGTGTGTATATATATATACTGTACATATATTTATATATACATACGTGTGTGTGTCTGTGTGTGTGTGTCTGCACAAGTATGTAAATGTGTGTGTTTGTGGGCGATGATTCAGTAAGGGACTGAACAGAGCTCATGTCAAGACAACAGCTACGACACTGTTATGTCATCATGTCGTGCCTCTGTCCTCGCCCATCAAGACGCCAAGTTCCTTTGCATATCACTATGGTCACAGGCCAGGGCCTGTTTCTTGTCATGACAACAAGGGCCCTTCTGTTTCTATATTTAAACGGATATCGGGTTCTATATTTAAATGGTGGCTTGCTTAGAACATTCTGGAGGTGAAGACGGAGACAGAGGCACCTGTACATGACTGCCACATTGCATTATTGAAAAAGGAGAGATAAAAAAAAAGAACAAAGAAAGTCCTCTTGGTTATAGAAATATAATTAACAGACATGCTTCCTTATCTGTGCCTAATCTCTAACCCTTATGAATCTTTCATATTTAATATAAGAAAGTAGCAAAGACCTTCTCTCAGTCCCAGACGAGACCATTTTTAAGTGTAGGCAAGCCGTTTATCAGGGTCATGTAACATATCCCATATATTACACCAAAGTATAATTACTGGTAGAAATGCATGACTGTAGCTATACAATTGTACACACTGCATCCCATCTCTTGCTAGATTCATTTTTCCATAGCACTGTTCCCAAAATTTGTCCTCAGGGAGACACTACAGTCTACATTTGTACACTTTTCAAAGCCCAAGTGGATCTAAAACAAACACTCCAGCCCACTTAAACACTGAGCATGAGCACTGTGGGAGACAGAAAAATGTGAATGTTTTGGTTCCTTGATGAGTGATTTGGGAAATACTTTAATAATTTCATCAGCTTTCATCCATAATTATATGACTGCTGATACACTGGCACCAATTATAATAAATGCATTTAATCAGACTTCTACAGCAACGTCTTTATGCTGTGGATGCTTATGCTTAACGTCAGTGGTGCTGTGGATCTGTAGCCAAAGCCAGAAACACTGAACTCAAGTCCTAATGTGAACTTATGTGGAACTACCTAATGTCAGGGATCTGCCCAGACTTTTGACCATGTGCTATTGTTATTGTTGTTGTTGTTGTCACGTGTCTGCCCCGCCTTCGTTCACTCCTCCCTGTCTCTACACCTGTTCCTAATTGTATGTCATTGTCTTGCAGCGCGGAATCATTAGTTAAATGTAGTCATTGTTAAGTGTCATCAATTATTGGTTTATTTATTAATTATTAGTTCTCGTCTTTTTCTGTTTTGTCTTTATTATTTATTAAACCACATTCATTTGAAGCTATCCTGCGTACGGGTCTGTCTCCTTCCTTCCCAGGATGTGACACCTAACTGTATGTGGAACCTGGAAGAACCTGGAAGAAACCCATGAGAACTCAACACCCATGAGAAATTCCACACAGACAGTAACCTGAACTCAAGATGGAACCATGGAGCTGTGAGCAAGCAACACTAACTGATACCTGCTCAGTGTGGACCTGAAAATAACAGCCTTCCAATACAACATTAGAAACATTTAGAGGAGCTTCAGCCTTACTGTGTGTGTGTGTGTGTGTGTGTGTGTGTGTGTGTGTGTGTGTGTGTGTGTGTGTGTGTGTGTGTGTGTGTGGGAACAATTTACCAAATTTTCTGTTTTGTAATCTTGAATCTTTCTTTTCGTTAAGGTCTGATGTCTGCTTTTGTGAATTTCGGCACTATTAAACTTGAGAGCATTGCGCCTCAATATGCTTTGTGTATTTAAATAAATTCTTTGTTTTCTAACTGAAGTCTTATAAAAAACAGTTTAGAAACAGCAGAAAATTACAAAATGGACAAAGCTCGATTA
>NC_083483.1:10367955-10452955 GCF_030014155.1 Tachysurus vachellii | reverse complement strand
GTGATGGCAATCATTTAATGTACCAGAAAAGGGGCAGGAAGGAAGTACATTGGATGCAAAAGTTTTATGATTAAAAATGTTAAATGTGATATAATGCAATAAGGGACATTTGCAACATCAGAATAAACATATGGTCCAAGTCTACTAAACACCTGGACACCAGAAGGTATATACATATTTGAGAGAGAGAGAGAGAGAGAGAGAGAGAGAGAGAGAGAGAGAGAGAGGGAAAGAGAGAGGAAAGCAGGTGGAGAGAGAGAAGGATGGCAATACACACAAATGCTTGAGAGAGGAGGAGAGGAATGGTTCTAAAAAAAAAGAGAGAAGTGAGGGGAGAGCTAAAGAAGGAAACAGAGGCAAAAAAGAACAGCTCAAGACAGAGAGAAAGAATGAAAAGACAGAGCAAAGGAGTGGACAGGAGAAATAAAGGGAGGACTGGAGGAAGTGAAGTGAGGAAAGGACAGAACCCATAAATGGAGACAGTAGAGAGAAAGGATATAAGTAAAAAGGAAAAAGGGAGGAAATTTCATAAAAAAAAAAAAAAGAGAGAGAAGCAATAAGGAGAAAAGCAAGAAATAAAGGAAATGAGATGAGAGAATAAACAGAGTTAAAAGAAAGGATGAGAGAGAAAAAGAAACGCTAAAGAGGAAAAAGGATGGACAGAAACAATGGAAGGGGAACAAGAAAGCAGAGATAAAGAGAGAAGAAGAAAAGAAAAGAGTAGGAGATAAAATGTGATGGCAGATGAGCGGCCAAGACAGAGAGAGAAAACGAGAGACAGTGAGGAGAGAATGCGTGGGTTGCTTTCGCATTTAAACAAGTCACAGAATTACTTAGCTCAAAAAGACATGGGGAGAACATGATCGTATTTCTTTCTCCTCCTTCTTTCACTCGTCGGAATAATGTCTCTGTAGGTTTCATTCCTCAGTGGGACAACAAATAAGAATGGGGAAGAAAGTGAGGAAGACAATAAAATACACGTGTGGGATAAGAGAGAGAGAGAGAGAGAGAGAGAGAGAGAGAGAGAGAGAGAGAGAGAGAGAGAGAGAGAGATCAGAAAGCATTCATCTCTGCAGTAATAGATTTTCCCACACACATCAGAGACTCACCACTAGGGGGCCTAAAACTAGCATACATACAAACCGCCTGATTTCGGCTGATTGTCATTAAGCTTAGTCACTAATTCACACACAACACCTAACAATGGTATCAGAGATCCTTTAAACACAAGCTAATGGATGTCACAGAATCTGAAATAAATTGTGGGGCTGAATTTCATCTTGTAACTATTTTTAGACACACAAAGGAAAAGCCAAAGAAGCCAAAGAGGACTAGAACATTCCTTACACTAACCAAGTAAAACAACAACAACAACATATATTGTTGTTTTAGGGAAAACATGCAATGCTTAGAGGGTATGTTGTCATGTGAACATTGTTGCTAGGCAACTAGGAAACATGGAGACGAACCATGAAAGCTAGCTAAAGACTGAAGATGGTCAGATAATGTAAAGACAAACAAGACAAAGTTTCCTAATTTGTGTCGGTAAATTATTAAGAAAACGCAGCGTGCTGCTAATATTACACTGTCACTGAGCTCCAATGCACAATTAGGGTCAAATAATGAATGACTTCCTATTTAATAGTTTAATAAAACGTTCAATTTATAGGGTATAAAACACTAATTTATTATTAAAACATTATTTGAGATTCAGACACAAAAAAGCATGACTCAATTAGTGACAATTGACAATGTCAAATATTAAATATATATAAAAATATATACATCATTAAACATACAAACATACATTTAGATCATTTATAAACTAAGGTATGGTAGGAAATGTCTGCATTTAGGTCACTTTAAGATTTTTGTTCTTTATTTATTTAAATAATTATGAAATTCAAATAGAATTCAACCAAGAAAAGGTGATCTAATATATAGAAAGGTATAGATAGATATGTTTAAGTCATATATAGAAAGATAGAGGAAAAATGAAAGCATCAGTGGGCTCATGCTTACACTTCTTTACTCAAGGATGTGTGTGTGTGTGTGTGTGTGTGTGTGTGTGTGTGTGTGTGACTGCATGTCTCTGCAGTGCATACAAGCCTAACACATTACTCCATCCCAGGATTACTCCACACCGCCGTAGCAACCGTTTGGATCCATGTGGTGACACTTGGCCCCAAGACAGGCGTCCCAGAGAAGCTTGTGTTATGGGATGGAAGCATAAATCTCACCTCTTGCCAGTGGCCAAATCATTATTGCATTCTATTGCCCCAGCTGTGCGACAATAACTATGATCTAATATGAAGAGGATTATTATCGGCACATTCTAACCAATGGCATAATCACAGAGAACAATACTGCTGTCATTACTTCTCTAGTACACACACTCACACACACACTTCTTACTGAGCTACACAATGGAGGAAATGCTGGTGCTTTAGCCAGGACATGTGATAGTATGTAGTCAAGTGGATAATAAAATCCATGCTCGTGTGTAGATGATAACAATGCTAGTTTAAGAACACCTGAGTCTGGCTAGAGCTATAATGCTGAGACATTCGGGAAATGATTTTGCCTCTAGTCATAATACAATGAGCAATCTTTCCACCATTAGTCTCTATCACAGTTTTTTTTTCTATCTCTCTGGTGCATGCTGGGAATGTGGGCAGATGGAGTATGCGATTTAGTCAGAGAATGACCATTTGGGCCTTTGTGTCTGTCGTTCTTTTAAGGTTTTCTTTATTAATTTCTATTTCACTGTGCTCATTACTACATCCCCAAGGCTATTATATAATATCCCGACTAAGAAAGAACACAGCATCAATTAAGATTGCTAAATTCTCCAGGTTATACTGAGGGTTAAACTGAAACATTTCTGCAATGCTCTGAAATATGTGACATGATTCACAATATTATTAGAACTTTGATCACACAACAATTCAACACACAAAACAGAGAATTTGTGATTTGGGAGGTTTGAGATGTGTGTTACTCATGTGTTCAAGTGGTTTGGAGAACACTGTTGCTAGGCAACTGGGAAATACACAGAGCATTAAAGCTAATGTCTGAGGCTAAGAATTGAATAGTTAGCATGTTAGCAAGAATAAAACAGATCTTAAAATGATCTATTTAAATGCTGCATTCCTATACATAGTGTACAGTATAAACATATTACAGCACAAGAACATAAAGGGTCCAGATATTCTGACTTGTTCATTTCTGAATGATTTATTTATTTATTTTACAATAATTTAAAAAGACTTTTAAACTTTTATAATCACCTACTACAGCCTTTACAGCTTACCAAAGTCAGGTGACAAAGTTAAAAGCACATGTTGATTGTTTTGACTTTGATTTGATGCACAAATTTGATGCTATTACATGAAACCAAGAAAGTATCTTTCTTGCTTTGCAACTAATATTTTTATTTTTATTTTAAAGCCTATTTTCCCTGCGCTGTTTTGGGTATTAAAACATTTAGTAGCACTGCACTGTATAAGATCACATACGGTTTGTTCATTCGGTGAGATTTTCTCTCCTGTTCATTGTTATGGTTAGAGAGTCTGTAGTTTATCTGATGCCAGAATGCAGAACAGAATGAATATAGAAATATAGAAACACTGCATATAGAAATATAGGAATATATTCCATGTAGAAACTGATATTCACTGCAAAATATATCATAATAGCACAGAAATGTAAGTTAAGCAAATAAATATTTTAAAGGGAACACACTTCTGTTATACAGAAAATGTTTCAGAGGTTCACCAAATTAAACAGATATCTTATGTTACTGCAATTCTACTATGGTAAAATATATACATACACATATACACACACGTGTATATAGAGTATATAAGTTTAGAGGCGCAGGGCGCTTTTTTGTTTTGTACGATTGCTTTACTTTTCCAAGATTGGGGTGTGATTACCTCCTCTGCCCTCTGTGTGTAAAGTCTGCATATTCTCCCTGTGCTTCAGGAGATTCCTCCACTTTCCTCCTCAGTCCAAAGACATGTTGTAGGATGAACTCTAAACAGTCTGGAGTGTGTGAATGAGTCTTTTTTGTGTCTGACACACTGTCACTCCATCCAGAGTGACCCACTCCTTGTGCTTAAGTCCCTGGAATGGGCTCCAGGCTCCCCTGGAGGGAGAATAAGCAGTACAGAAAATGGATGGATGTATGGATGGATAAGTTTATCTGAAAAGAATTTCTCAGTGACTCCAAATACATCTCAGGCAACCCCTTCTATTCCCTTCCAAGTAACACCCAATAGAGCAAAGATGGACTTCAGTTCTGTATAACGACCAATCATTTGTCTTGTCCTTAATTTATGTGGTTGAATAAAACCAAAGTGTACAGAATGTTCATAAATAAGAATTAACCAGCTACCAATTAATGATGTCGTGATGACCATAACGACGCATCCAGCGCATTCAGATTCAGGTTCAGTTCTTATGGAGAACACGTCCTGTCTCTCTCATTATTTCATATGGTCTGGTGTGAATCTTTTATCAAGCTAAAACAGTAAAATACTGTTTTAAAAAGTAATACTCAAAAGAAAAATGACTTTGTTAATTAGTTAATTGAGTCCATAATTGCAGTAAGTACTTTTTTTTATTTACTCATCCTATCATCCATTTAGTCAGTGACTAAAATTATGTACTCCAATGTACTTGCATTTTCTCCTAAAGAGGACATTAAGGGTGAACTCCCTTATTTTGCTAAATGGGATGGTGCCATTTAACAGAGAGGTTTGTTTTCAATTGAGCTTACTTAGGAGATATTACAGATTGTGGCACAGAGGAAAGATGCGTATGGGTACACAGTACATTGAGTGCAGCAATATCAGGAATAAAAGGCTTAAGTGCTCACACAGAGCACAAACAAATGAGAACACTGATTTGCTGTCGGAGAGGAGGAGCAATATACAAGGGCCAAAATAGGGATCAGTCGAAACTCAGCCAAAGATGAGCTACACACACTTCTGCTATTAACAAGACTATTTGCAGAATATTTTGACGAATCGGTTGAAGATATGAGTGCTTTTACAAAACTCAATTTTTACCTATTTCTCTAACATGAATTCGATCTAGTCTCAGAACTTTGACTACCGAGCCTGCAGATTGTTACCGTCTCTTATCCAGACCTTTACTGTGCTGAAGCTTGTGATCCATCTTGTAGAGAGGAGTTATTGATGGGACTGCTTAAATTGGGGACAGTACAAATCAAATCACTGCACTCTGATATTGAATTCCAGGAACTAACTATTGCTGTTCAGCAGCTTTCATTTGGCTGTGCACCTGGTATTGATGGCATGCCGACCCAATCTTACAAATGTTTTTGTCAAACACTTGGAATGTATGAGATTTTTTAAATGGTCCTTTAGTGTTGCAAGACTACTTACTGGTTTCACATGGGCAGTATTGCTTCTTCCATCTAAATAAAGTTTTTGAAGAACCGGGAGGATGATGACGTTATTGTTTCTTGTACAGGATACAATTAAAATGCCGTTCTATAAAGATATGAATTCGGGTTTATCTTGCTTTGTCTAATGAACAAACATGTAGAATGTGGTTAGGTGGGATGCGAGAGGATTTTAAGAGGATTCTGAATATCAGAATATCAGCAGGAGGACCATTATGTGGTCAGGTATATTACTTATATACAGTAAAATATATTATTTGTTATGTAGCTTGAGGACTGATATGAATTACAAAGGTTGTAATTGTGTTTCACGAACTTTAGGTATATTTCATCCGGAGGAATAAAGGACAGTTTTAGTTCTTGGGCTTTAGGTTGAGGAATCATTGCTTGTGTTTACTCATTTGTATAAAAGTGTTTGTTAAATTAATATTTAACATAAATGCAAAAGTAAACGTGTATTTTTTTTAGCTGTAAATGTTATCCAGAAAAGCTTTACATTCACTGTATTTGGCAGACGCCTTTATCCAGGGTTTGATCAGTTGAGGGTTAACGGGCTTGCTCAAGGACCCAGGGGTAGCAGTTTGGCAGCTACCATTCACACGTTTAGACAAGATGCAGTTGAAGGCCCAACAGCGTCAGCTTGCTTATGCTGAGATTTGAACTCATGCCATTGTGATTATTAGACCTACACATTAACCAAAATGACAACTGCTTATTGAGATTCTGGAACTGCTTGAACAGAGAGTCCCATACACGCTGCTGAATAATCAGTACGACTTAATAGCCAATAACATCCCCCTATCAGGAAAATATTTCAAACCTCATCCTCATCTAACAGACATTTACTATTTGAAATCTGAATTAAAACAATATGCATAAGGCATAATGTTTCCGTAACGTTTGTTTTCGTTAAAAAAAAGGCTTTGGATAGTTGAACTTTCTCAGCTTTCTCAGGGAATTCGCAATTTCACCGAAAGGTTTCAAAGTAACCACAGAAGCTAGAGAATGTTACATCATCTTTATATGCAGATGATGTAGAAGTGATTAATGGCTCCTCACAGTTATTAGTTTTGTTGATGGTATCCTCACCTGCGCTAAGTGTTAGTGATTTATCACAGAGCAGGGGTGAGGATTTTGATTTCCCAAATTAATAAGAAATTTACACTGAAAGAGAATATGAATCAAGAAATTAGAAATGTTTCTCAGAGAAGCAGAATGTCATTCTAAACAGAGGTTTGGAGTTTGTTTTAGCTTTTATCTATAAGTTTGCTCCTTGTCATAAACATTTTTGAACCAAGGTCTAAATGAGAGTGTGGGTTTCTCCTGGGATGCACACGTGACCTGTGTTTCTGATGTCTCTCTACAGACGTCATTGATCTGGTTGACTAAATTAAGGCTTTCCAGTCTGGTACAGAGACTTTTACAGTAAGAAAAACTGGAATGTGAGTAAAATAAGAATGGACTATGACAAGATGTTGGACTTCAGATCAGGAGAGTCTCTCGGGTACGGTAATAATGAGGAATCATTGTGCTTTAGGATTACACATTGTGCATTAGAGCGCACAATGAATTTATAATAGTTACATACTGCAATGATGATGTAAGAGTTATTTTTAATTCAAAATGGCTTTTTTAATGAATTATGTATGAATTATGCTCCTTTATGTTAATCTGTTGTTAACTGTTTTTTTATTACTTTATTTTGTGTGTGTGTGTGTGTGTGTGTGTGTGTGTGTGTGTGTGTGTGTGTGTGTGTGTGTGTTCATCCCTTTTGACATGTCATCTGCCTCTCTATCAACACCTGAAGCGCCACCCCACCCCACACACACACACACCCCATCTCCCTCAACAAATACCCTCTCTCTCCTTCTACCGTATCAGCTGCAATTCAGCTCCATTCTGCTTTTTCACATTCTCTCTCCCTCTCCCAGCATCCTTTTACATATATATATATAGAAATGTATGTGCCACTGGTTGCCATGGTAACCGATTCAGCCCACAGTGCTAGTGTGTGAGTGTGTGTGTGAGAGAGGGGGAGTGAGAGAGAGGTAATTATTAAGAAAAAGACAGGGTTGAAAACACTCCTCAATCCCCTCTATTTAACTACCTCCTCCTGTGGCATGTCACAGATCTCCCTCCTCCTCAATGTCCCTCTCTCTCTCTCTCTCTCTCTCTCTCTCTCTCTCTCTCTCTTTATCTCTTTTATTCACATGCTTTTTTTCACTCTCCATCTGCATCTCCCAACTGCAGCTACTCTCTCGCATGTTTTTTCTGAGTTTGTGCTCCTTTTCTCTCAGCTTCCTGTGCCTCCTTCTCATCTCACTTTCTCTTCCTCTGCATCTATCTGTGCGCCCGGATGATGACTCCAATGCATGCTTAGGTTCTGCCCTCCTTCTCCCGATCCGCTTAAAAAAAATCTCTTTTTGCAAACTTAAACATGTTGTAATTGCATGTTGAGAAGCTTCCTTTATTTCACACCCCCACAGTTCGCTTCGTTTCATAACACCCCCTTCTTCTTTCTTTTCCTTCTCTCTCTCTCTCTCTCTCTCTCTCTCTCTCTCTCTCTCTCTCTCTCTGAGTGTACAGTGTGCTCCTAATCTACCCATCTCTGTCTCCAGATGGCAGGTTTATCCCTCCTCTTTCCCAATCTCCATATTCTCCATCTCTTTTTAGTAGCATTCATATGACTTATTTTAATCTGTAAAAATACATTCAATTAAAACTCAATTGGTTTGTTCTGTTATACTGAAGTAGTGAAAGAATTCAACTGATAAATGTAAAATAAACATATACTCTACGACATAAGGAGGAGTAACAGCATATACTGTAAGAATATAAAGATTGTAGTTAGTCAGATTTATTTTGGGTGTTGTATAATTCCTATACTGTAGATTTATGTACATGTTATATAGCTAATATTATGCCTTATATGAAATACATCTATTATTATCAATTTCATTGTGCTGAATTTTTATTAATTAATTATAATTGTCTAAATCTTTCCAAGGCATTTTTTAAGGCTGAAGCGGTTAAGGCTCTTGGTTGTTGGTCAGAGGACCAGGGTTCAAGCCCCAGCTGACAATGTGGGGCCCTTGAGAAAGGCCCTTAACCCTTACTGCTCCAGCGGTGCTGTATTATGGCTGACCCTGTGTTTTGACCCCAACCTCAAAAAGTTGAGATATGAGAGGAAAGAATTTCACTGTGTGGTAATAAATAAAAAATAATAAATAATTTTATTCTATTCTAACTCAAAACATCTAAAACAACAGGCAAATCCATGGAGCGTCAGTTGTTGGTCACTAAAAAGAAGTCATTAATCGTTCAACAGAAATATAAATTGAATGATGAGTTCATAAAAATTTATGATTGACAGATTTTATTGCCCCCCGAAAGACAACACTTCTCTGTCAAGGCTTCTATTGGTTCACAAGATTAAGTTTTGCGAATTATCAAGTCACCCATTTGGAGCTGATATGAAGCAAAAGTAAGCTTTTTTTCACGTTGCCTTTCTCATTTTGCAAACAGAGCATAAAAGCGTCGTTTTCAAGAAGATCTCAGCTCAAAAATCTGAAACGCTACAGCTAAACTGTAGAAAAAGTACAGAAGGTATATTTGCTGGAACATGATAATGGGTTGTACGTCAGTGTATGTCAACATACTGTACCCTGATAGAAATAGAAAGCAAACCAGGAAAACTGGAAAACCAGCAGTTTATACAGTACAATGTAATTATTCTCACCTTCTCCCACATATACTGTATACTGTACTGTACTGTACATACAGACTATCCTCATTGACATGATACTCACATGCACAACTCTCACATGTCTCTAAGTGGGATGATATTTTTAAATGTCACCAAGCAAGTATTTTTCATTTACAATTCTCGTTAAGAAAAGCAATCAACAAGCGCATAACATGTGTGGACACTTCGTGAAAGCTGCTGGAAATGTGTCCCAGGTGGAAACATCATGAAACCAGATGAGAGAATGCCAGCCAGGTATTACAGTACAAAGCTGTAATCAAAGCTACTGTGAGGAATCTGGCAGAGAACAAGGTTTGAGAGATAGTTATGAATGTAGGCAAGAATGGGAAAAAAAACAAGGGATTGTAAGGTTTGACAATATACTAACTGAACAAATTGGACCTCATTTATCAAGCTGGATATGTAGATTTTATTCATAAAAACAAGTTCATGAACAATTCTGTTCCTAAGAAATCTACTCATCTAATCAATATACTTTTAGTTTGGGAAAATGATCGTAGCATGTAAGGAATCCTGTTATTAGCAGGAGATACGTCTACTGTTTGTACAGCTCACAGTCACGATTAAACAGATTAAACACAAATATTGTGTAATTCTTACTTTTTATATTAATAACCTGAAAAAAAATCGAAAATTAAACCATGATTTAAAACGAATGAGGCGTGCAGTTCAATTAGGACAAAAGTGATGTTACTGTAGGAAAGGAAGTAGATTTAGTGTGTCTGTGGAAGCTGATGCGCTGCAGTGGCTGAGCTACATTACTGAAAGATTTAGTATGTGCTACATTCAAGAGGCACTCGTTCATGGCCTTTTTCCTTGCTCTTTGTGAGCTTTGGCTTTTATGGAGTCTTGTGGCCATCATTTACAGTAAATAAGCTGCATGGAAGTTTCATTCAAGTGAAACATTTATCAACAAAACACACACACAATTTGTTTGGCCTACAAAACATTTACACACAATTTTACTAAAAGATTTTTTATTAGTCCTGTTTATGCAACATTTTATCATTTTAAAAATAAATGGATGGTAAAAGTCCTAAAATTTCAAAAGATTTTACTCAATGTGCGATTACTCATCGAAATGAATCTTAAATCCAAATTCTTTATTAAAGTAGAAAATGATGAGCTTTTAAATTTACTAAAATGAACAAAAAGCACAAGAAAGGTTCACAAAATTAAACTACGTCTACTTTACGTCACACCCTGATTTTAGTTAATAATTTAGTGCTTCTTTCACCAAAGAAAGTCTTAAAAAGTTACATCTTTAAATCCTAATCTCTCAAATGTTATATAACACGTTCAAGTCAAGATTCAACTTCTTCGTTGTGCAGAATACAATGAAATGCATTTACCCAGAAGTTCTCACTCACTCACTCATTTTCTACCGCTTATCCGAACTACCTCGGGTCACGGGGAGCCTGTGCCTATCTCAGGCGTCATCGGGCATCAAGGCAGGATACACCCTGGACGGAGTGCCAACCCATAGCAGGGCACACACACACACACACTCATTCACTCACGCAATCACACACTACGGACAATTTTCCAGAGATGCCAATCAACCTACCATGCATGTTTTTGGACCGGGGAGGAAACCGGAGTACCCGGAGGAAACCCCCGAGGCACGGGGAGAATATGCAAACTCCACACGCACAAGGTGGAGGTGGGAATCGAACCCCCAACCCTGGAGGTGTGAGGCGAACGTGCTAACCACTAAGTCACCGTGCCCCCCCTACCCAGAAGTTATATTTATATATATAAATAAATAGATAGATAGATAGATAGATAGATAGATAGATAGATAGATAGATAGATAGATAGATAGATAGATAGATAGATAGGTGTATATACTATATGATTGAGTGCAAAGTTACAAGGTAGAGAAACAGAAACAGCTCACTGCAAATGGCTTTATGTACAGTAATGATAAAATTATAGTATCCAGTATTTGGTCTCATTTTTGCTGTCACATTTGATAATGTTACATTTATTAGGAATTGAGTTTGACTTCTTGATCACCAGATTTTTTAAAAATGTAGTCATCAGAAAACTAAGATTTTTTTTTATTTTGGTATATAGTAAGTCTGAAGAATCAGCTGAATGAAAGCTTAATTAACAACAAATGTATACCGTGTTACTTCCCACAGCCAGAAATATCCACAGGTGCTGCTTAGATCAAGAGCTTGGGTTTTTTTAGGAAGATGATAACTATATCATCTCACTGTAGAACTTAAAACAAGCACCAACTTTCCCTGACTAGCATTTCCATGGCAGCCATCTTTGATGCACCATCCTAATTTACCACTGCACACCGGGTAAGAAGGACCAGGTTTCTTCATGCTCATCAGCACCCTTCAGTAATTTGTTTAACGATTCCTGGATGATTTCTGCATACGATTTTGCAGATCACATTTTAATACTTTATATGTATTTGTCCTGTAGTGTTTTATATTGTATTTTGTCTTACACTGTTTGCACACGATGCACTTTAGGTCCTTAGCACTGTATTGTTTTATGTAGCATTACGACATTTTTTGTAGCACCATGGTCCTGGAGAAATGTTGTCTCATTTCACTGTGTACAACACTATAACAATAAAAGCTTCTTGACTTAAAAAGCAAGGAAGGAGGGAAAAAGACAAGACCAAAAAAAAAACAACTAGCTACAAAATCAATGAATGTATAAGCTAATTACTGAAACTACAGCACGTGACTAAACAACAACAATATAACAATGGCGTCATTTAGAGGTGTAAGACTTTAATTCTAAGCTAAAGACAACACGACTCCATGCCACAGAGAATAAATGAATGAGCAGTAATAGCCATCATGTATCACAGTGGTAGACAAGATAAAGTATGAGTGATTATGTGACTTTCTCCACCAAAGAAAACCAAATATTATGCTATACATGTTATGTTGTATCCTAAATATAGATATTTTCTATCATATTCAAGGTCCAATTCAATATATGACTCTGTGTAATATTATTATAAGACTTTATTCTTTAATAAGAAGTTTTTTTGTCCTGTATGAGGAGAGCTATAAAAGTACTTATAGAATTATTAGATTAGATTAGATATAAACTGAAAGATTATAGACTGTGATAAAAGAATGAAGTAACATCACAATTATTACACAATGTTATTTATGCCACGGTGAATGGCATAAATAACATGGCATAATATGGCATAAATAAGAATGGCATAATAAAGGAGGTATTTATGCTGAATCCTAGGATCTGATTGGTTGGAAGGTAGCTCTAACTAACGCTGGCTATAAATCAAATCTCAGGATTATATTGTGCTCATTCTAATACGTTATTGTTCGGTATCAATCTCGAATTTTATGGCGGATTTGCTACATGATTGAAGTGTGAAATTTGTAATGGATTGGTAATTACACTTTCTAGTTGCTTGACCATTTTTTTGTGTCATTATTAACAAGCAGGAAAAAACTAGAAACAAGAAGAGAAAATTGTTTACCGTTGTTATAATACAGCCGTGATAAGAACTAACTTGACATCAATGGTTATAAAGTAAGGATGATGTGTAGTTCATTAATAAATCAAAACCCGTTAATTGTTACTCAGCAAATGTCATTATAAAACTCTTTGGCATGCTTTTATAGAAAAATAATCAACTTTGAGATGGTAGCAGTGATTCTGCTTTGCTGGTGGTCTCATCACTCACATTACCCTAGTGTTGAATATTATAACATTATTCCAGGTCGTGTTTTATTTCGGACTTTGTTATTGGAATACGACGGATCGGTTGGTCCAGTGATGTCTCAGCATCGCGATTAAGACTCATGCTGAGACAACGGGGTTTTTCTTCCATATGTGTGTATTTATTTATTTATTTATTTCACCTGGGTCCCATTCTTTTTCTCCAGAATGACAAAACAACTGTATTTGACTCCCACTCTATCAGTTGGTGGCATTTGCTAAAAGTCTTGCTGACATTTCCTTTCTTTCTGCACTCTTTTCTCTTTCTGTCGCTGCTTTTATTTATTCCCCTGCTTTCTCCAGGGTAATAACAATACCGGTTCCTTTAGTATGGCCTTCTCTCTCTCTCTCTCTCTCTCTCTCTCTCTCTCTCTCTCTCTCTCTCTCTCTCTCTCTCTCTCTCTCTTTTCTCCTCCCTGTTTACCACTTGCACTTTGACTTTTTTTCTTTTCTTCATTCTCTTTTGCTGTCGTTCATCAAAGTCTGTTGGTGCAAAAGGCAGCAGTGTACTGGTAATAGCAGAAGTGACAGGAATACTAATACTGAGCCCATGAGCCCATCGCATTACTACCTAACACGGCACATCTTCAGCTTTCGACTTCAAAGTGCTTAGTTCAATCTCCTTTGAGCCATGTTACCCATGATCTCTGCACCAGATAAAAGAGTCCTTGACACGTTGGACACTGGGACAGTCTGGATCACTTTATCACATGACACTCACCAACTGGTGCAATTGAGCAATCACCTTGGCGATTGCTCTGAATAAAAAACACAACATTATTCATGTCTAGAAAGAGACACCAAAGGAGAGAAGAGGTAGGGGGAACAAAAGAGATAAGACAGATGGAAAAATAGAGAGAGACCAAAAGAGCAAGAGAGATCCCAGTGAGTGATGTAGAAATCACAGTGACCCTGAGCAAGATAGAGCAGTGAGTGAAGATGAATGAATGAAAAAGAAGACAAATAGAAAAACAGAGAAACCCACAGAGACAGAGGCTGAAGTAAAGAGAGGAGAAGAAGCCAAAAAGGCAACAAAAACAAATACTGTATAATGCAAGAATGACCAAAAGACAGAGAGAGAGAGGACAAGAATCAGCACAAGAAAAGAAGACAGATAGAAGGAATACGAGAGACGGGAAGAGGAAGAGGACGCAATCAGAGAAGAAGAGTATAAAAATGGTGGTCATTCTAAATCTGACCTCATTGTCTCCTCTCTGAGAGGTTCATTACTCCAATGCGATTCAAGTAGACTTAATTAATCATATCAAAGGATCTTTATTCATTCAGAAGGATTTGTACTTGCACCACATCTGTATTTTCACCACATGGGTATTGAGTCTTATCCAGCAACTATGAAGCCAGTGCAGTAATGCAATTATTCAGCTGTTCATTTTGTACAAAAGAAGAAATCAGATGTTTCACAAACACAATTTGGACCTGTACTTAAATAAGTGTCACTATGATAAGTGTGTTCTTACCCCACCTTTTCTAAAAACTCCAACGAGGCATTGGACAGAACTCAAAAAAGTCATGAGTCCAAAAGGTGGTGTAAAGTAACAGAAAGAGACAAAAAGAATTCCCACAGGGAAAAACCAGAAAAAGATTTGCCAGATGATGTTTTTTTCCGTGTTACATGCATATTTTATCAGGAAATGTGCATGTGGTTGAGAGATAACAATAGAGAAAAAGACATGCTTGAGAGGAGATGTTACCTTGGCAGCCATGATCATCGAGGAGCCTCCACGGATGCCCAGGATTGGGATGTGGGTCTGCGCTGAGATGAAGTCAAGGATCTGGGCGATGGCCTCATGGTCGGTGTCATCTCCAAACACAACACCCTGGAGCCAGTGGCGGGACATGAGCGCACATATGCGCGTGATGATGCTTTTTGGGTCAGTTTCATTCATGGTGACCAGGTCGAGCTTGGGTGCCAGCGGTACATGCAGGAAATCCTCCTTCTCCAGGCCTTCAGCCAGCACCACCTCACTCGAGTTGCCCACAAGCACCACAGCAATGCTAAGGCCCTGCGCCAACTTGGGCACTGATGCCACCGGATTTGGTGGTGAGTAATGGGGAGGCCCAATGATGTTGCCAGTGGCCACGCCCCCAGCCATGCCTCCACCGCCTCGTCGTGACTCGCAAGCTGGGAATAGGAGCAACGTCAGGAGGAGCACAAAAAACAGAAGAGAGAGTCTGGAAGGTGAAGGGAGGACCGAGGGCGTGGAGAGGGTACGGCGGAAGGAGGGAAAGAGGCTGAGGCTGACAAGCATGGCAGTGAAGTGAAGACGCAGTCCCTGGAGAAAAGAAAGACAGGGAGATTTTAGAAAAATGTGTCATATGCTTTTTTCTTCTTTAGCTTTCACTACTAATTAATGACACGTTTTGGACAGGGTCCATGGAAACGTCAAATGCTTTCAGACAATTCTGTCATACATGCTGTCAAATTTAGTAACAAGTCAAATTTGGCACATTTCTATATTTAACATTTCCTTTACCATCTGTCCTAACAGTTAATCTTCAGCATCCACCCACAATTTATATCCACCTCTATATGTATCTATCTGTAAAATGAGTGATTACCAAATGCATTTCCACACAATTAACTGCAAAGTTAAGTTTAACTTGTACTCTAACCATAACGGAGAGCATGTCTAACCATAATGGAGAGCATGTCTAACCAAAGCTGTGTAATAGAGTTTTATCTAACTTTCCACCATCAGACAGAATCTGGGGCATTTCTCTATTAGTTAATTCATATCCACCGAACCAGTCAGAAATAATACTGCCGTAATAAAAGACTTCTTGTTTTCTTTTGTCAGATTTAGATCGCACTTAACATACGCTTTTCTTTGAAGGATTCATGAAACATGACATTCATAAAGAATCTGATAAAATTGTGTTCAACAGCTGGCCGCCTTCGATTTGTTTTCCATTAGAACTGATTGTCGAGCAAATTACTTGATCTTTCTTCAGTACAGAGAAACGTCAAAATACTTGCCTGTAATAATCAAATAAATTACACATGCTGATGAGACATATTAGCCTAAAAATAGTAATAGAAAGATTTTTTTTAGAAAAAGATTTTTTGGATTTGTTTTATACACACACACAAAGTTGAAGCATCTACAGATGTACCAGATTAGGTTCATGAGGAATTCAGACATTAAAAGAGAAGATGCGAACTCCATATGGTGTTTGAGGACAACAACCTGCTAATCAATACACAATTGTCAAACTGTATCTGACTGTAGAAAGGACATTACTCATAATAACACTCTCCTGTGTTTATAAAAGATTATAAATCACACCCTCCGGTGTCACCCAAATGAGAATGAGGTTCACTTGAGTCTTGTTAATCTCAAGGTTTCTTCCTCTTCTATCTAATGGAGTTTTTCTTCACCACAGTCACCTCAGTCACCTCAGGCTTGTTCATTAGGGATAAATACAAACACATTTAAATATAAGTCTAATATTAATCTTTAACTGTAGTATTATATTAATCTTTAATCAAAGTTTCTTATGTTCCGTAAAGCTGCTTTGAGACAAAGTCCGTTGTTAAAAGCGCTATACAAATTAAATAGAACTGAAATGAAATGAACTGAACAAGTAAGCACAGGAACTCAAACAAATCAAGACAGATACTTTGACATAAGCCATCTCTGTAAGCTATTTTTTCTTTTTTTAAGCCATTTCCAAAAACTGCATTATAAAACAATGATTTTTTTTACAAGCCATTAGAGTAAAACGCACCTCTAATGAGTCGAAGCAGGATGTCACACATTACCGTTCAAATTCCACAAACGTAATACTTCTACTTTACGGTTTGTTGAACTGCTTCTAAAGTGAGGCGTCTGCATTCGTTACTGTTTTTATGGGTTGCTTTGCATTGCGTTGCAAAGAAGAAATAAATCCTTTATGTGAAGTGAGCCATGAGTTTCAGACTTTGTGCCAGCGTATTGACAAAAAAAATCAAAGCACACACCGTTAACATAAAAGCTCTAAAAGAAATTGATTGTGAAGCACAATGAGCTTCGTTTTTGAAAGGGCAGTGAGAAAGAGTGTGACAGACAGATGATACAAGACATCGACAGACACAGAGAAAGGTTGATAGAGAAAGAGAAAGTGAGACAGCATGCGAACGTGTAGCACACACTGAATGTGTTTAGACAGAATGAGACACCATTTGGTTGATCAGTTGACAGAATGACACACCAGGGGATTATATCACAATATCTTCATGATACGTTGCAGAATATTTCATTTGGACTGCAAAACAGCAGTGACACTTTTTTAAGAAACTGTTAAAAAAAAAAATGGTTTTCGCACAAATGCACGTTGTATAGTTTCTAGTTTGTTGCTAGGAAATGAATGTGGATAGTTTCTTTGATCATTTTTCTGGTATGGGAAATTAGTCCTTGCCCTAGCCGGAAAACTCAACCCTTTTTTCCTTAAACCTAGTGTTATGTTCACGCTTTGGACCCTTTGGCTTGACTCGAGACATTACTGCTGTTTTAAAAGCACTACTGAAATTGAAAAGAAAAAAAAAAATCCTTACACGTTGTCTTTATCTCAGTCCCGAAGAATAGAGATAACATTTATGATTCATGTCTGCAGCTACTAGATTACATTTAACAATGGAAATGACATCGTGTTTTGTGATAATGTTATAAATTGTGTAATAACATATACTATAATAAAGACCTTGGTCCCATGAATCTAAAGAAAAAAAAAACAATGTTTATTATTTTGAAGTGATTTATTAAATACCAGTGAAGTACAGCAATAGAAGCACAAGAAACAAAATATTTTTGTACTCAGTGGCTCTGAAATACAGCCTGCAAAAATGCATCTGTAAATGCAATTGATTTGTTAATCTGAGTCATTAGTTGGTTACTAGTGGAAGTCATGTCTCGGAATTTTCCTTGCAGTGTGTGTAAAAATGTGTGTAAAAATGTGTGTAAAAATCTGTTTTTCAAGGATATTAATGAAAAATAAAGCAGTTGTTCCACATATAGATTTTAATGCCCAGTTTGAGAACAACTGTTTCAGGCGATTCTTTAAAAGCTCTAATTGCATATTTTTTGCAATTTTTGCGATCTTTAGCATGCTATGAGGAACGCACACAGAAACAAATTTCTCCTGTACTGTATATATCCTTCCATCTTATCCTGATGGTGAAGAATCCACACCATCTCTCACTCAGAACTCACTGTTTCCTTCTTTCCTTCTTTTCTTTTTTTCTCTCTTCACCTTTTTTCTGTTCCTTTCCAAATGCCTGAAGGAAACTTGTTATTGTTTCCTGACATTCTCATTAGCAGCGACGCAGAAGCAAACATTTAGTCACCAACAAATGCACAAGCAAGCGTGCAGCTTTTATTT
Organism: Tachysurus vachellii; assembly: GCF_030014155.1. Classification (NCBI taxonomy): domain Eukaryota; kingdom Metazoa; phylum Chordata; class Actinopteri; order Siluriformes; family Bagridae; genus Tachysurus; species Tachysurus vachellii. The sequence continues at coordinate 10,434,650 of NC_083483.1, read as the reverse complement.
TATAAATCAATACAAAGAGAGAGGTTAAGGCTGGGGCAGTTAGCTGGTCATTGGTCTCAGCTGGTCAGGGGTTTTTGACCCTTTCATGGAGGTTGAAGTTGTTCAGATTTGATGGATTTGGAAGTGATGGCATTAATTAGCTGCATTAATAATGATGTGAATAGAAGGTCCTCATATGGATAATGTGGCATGGGGGGGGGGGCAGTATACAGTACCTCTCTTAATGGTTTTAAGGAGAAGCAAGTGAAGCGTCTGGTGTAAACACATCACATGCTACAGGGCCGATGAGGAGAAGAGGGGAGGGAGAAGATAAGTGGGGGATGAAGAGGTGGGGTTGGGGTAGGAGGTGGGGGGTTTACTCCAAAAGAAAGGCAGATCTTACAGGATAATTATTGGAGGTTTGTCAGCGCTAATTGCAGGTACGTATGCTAATTGTAAATGTGTTCACTTCTGTGGAGACGAACGACTGGAGCGAGGGAAGTGGGGAAGAAGAGAGCGAGTGGGAGGAAAAGAACAGTGAGGAGATACAGAGAGAGAGAGAGAGAGAGAGAGAGAGAGAGAGAGAGAGAGAGAGAGAGAGAAACGTGAAGGCTCGTGAAGAATGAAATAAGCACATGTTGTGCCCAAATGAGAGTTTAATTAATAACACAACGAAATGAGAAATAGTCACAAGGCATAAAAAGATAGAAGTAATAATGAGGATTAGAGGGCTTAATAATAATAATAATAATAATAATAATAATAATAATAATAATAATAAATCAATTCATGACAAAAACACATGTGAAAAAAATAGTTTGAGGGACAGATGACAAAATGATTTTTTTATAGAAGAAAATTGTTTAAGAATGAGACAAAAAGCAGAAAACGCAGAGAGATGCACCACTTGCTTTTGCCTTTCAGTTTAGCAGCAGTTTGTAACCATAGCAACCATTCAAATGAGCCTTCCTACACTCTCTCTAACACACACACACACACACACACAGCTCCATATTAATACAGCCATGCAGATTTAACAACCTTATGTCTCCTAGTAACTAATACATATATGTAGAACAACTGAGAGAGACATCAAAAGCATCATGTGACAGCAATATAGAAAATCTGTGTGTCTGTGAAGTAAACACACACGCGCACACACGCCCACACACACAACTCTAGGTTTAAAAGTCGTAGCGTAGATAAAACAAGATGTTCCTTGTTGCATACGGATGATACAGTACATCCGATGTCCATTAAATGCATCAAAAAATCAAACACGCACAACATCAAAAAGTCCACTGTTGTGTTCAGACTAGTCTGATGCTTCAAGTTATGTAAGTGCAGCATCCATTTATCTGTTCCTAAGACCGCTGACGTTCTCACTCAACACCTGCTGAGAGTTATCACTGCTTAAATGTCACTAGCAGAGTGGAGAAAACTACCATAAATCACACACACACACACACACACACACACACACACACACTCCCTTGTGGTGGTGTCTTATATCTCATATAACGTCCCTTCCTGTTCCACTTGATGACACACTCTCACTCATCAGGGATGCATTTGTGCAAAGCCCAAGGCCTAATTTCCCTGATTGGCTGAAGATGAGAGAACGGTTCCAGGACTAAGACCTAATTGGCTGGGGATGAGAGATGGTCTAAACCCTGAGGCTTCACTGGCTTCAGTGCAGAAAAGTTGGCCCTAAGGGGAGTTTGTTCATCGCAAATAGTATTCATCTGACCAGCCGGAAAAACAGACTACAAGACCATACTGGCACATGGACACACACACACACACACACACACACACACACACACACAGAGACACACACACACACTCTATTGGACCAGGCCTGTGATGATGGAATGAAACACATCACAGTCATATGACATTTTGTCTCCTGTCATCAAACAAATTGCATAATTGTGTTGTTTAATAAATGATTCAAATCTTTTCAGCATGATTTATCATCAGGACAAACACTTTATGTTTACTATTAAATTAAAAATTGCTGTGCTTTTACTATTTTACGCTTAATCATTTTACAAGCACTAAACAGATCAACACTGTATTTATTCTGGTTTTCATAAAATGGCTGCTGACATCATACACTTTGTTTAAAATACTGTTAGAACTAAAAAGATCTACTGCTTCATCCACTAGAGTCTTTCTGGTGTAGAGCAGTTTAATGGACCAATGGGGAAAAGATTATTTATGCCTTCGGGAAGATTACGTTGATCTGACCTGTTTCCGTTCATCCTTTCTTCACTCTGTAGACCTGGCAGACGTTTAGCTGAAGCTAGCTGTTGTATGTTGTATGTGAAACTCTTTATATAGCCTCAGACATAACACACGCTTGAACATTACTGCATTTCAGCTATCTGACAAGTAAGTGGAACAACAGCCTGGGGTGCAGCAGAGACCTTTTTGGAGCACAGACCTATTTGGAGAAGAGATTTCAATCCGCTTTTACTTAAATGGGGTTTTAATTTGATTGCAACTAAAAAAAAACAGCACTGACTCAGTAAACTAAACAGCAGGTGCAGTTGTAAAGAAAATCAAGGCTTTTTTAGGGATCGTCTTCTTAAACCTTTAGAAAAAATGTAATGATTCTTTCTTGTTTTATTCTGTTTCTCTTAAGGGATTTTAGAAGAATTATGTGTGACGCACTTGAAAGCTAAATGCAACAAGAGAGACTCGTTACTGAATCTCCAGTGATAGCAAAGAGAAACCCAGCACACATATATATATATATATATGTATATATATGTATGTATTTTGTAATCGGATCATGATGGTGGTTTAATTTGTTTGGTAAAATTATGTTTCAGTTCAGTCATTAACTTTTTGGCATAGATTAATGTTGAGTAAAATTCCTAACACTAGAGTCCTAACACTAAAACTAACCTGAAACCAAATGTATGGTGAAATGAAGGCAAAATGAACAAGAGTCCAAAATCTCCTAAGAACCATTGAACCAGGATCATTGAGTTTGTGTCTGTTAGTCGGTAAAGTTTGACTACATGTGCTGGGGTTGTGTGTGCATGTTTGATTTGTACTGTAGATCTGTGAATGTAAGCATGCTTACTGCTGTATTTGTCTGTATATTTCATTATTTCTGGAGCAAACACAAACATTTCTTCAGTAAATCCCGATCTCTAGTCTGTTCTACCTGGCAAATCAATAAATTATGCATCAAACACTTTGTTTAAAAAGAAAAAAACCCATCGCAAATTTTATCCAGTGTCAAATGAGTTCAGCTGCAGCTTGGGAGAAAAAGCATAACAAGCAATATTTCTATTTAATGAAAAATTAAATCATATCAAATTCTTGAAGTAAAAAAATGATGGTAAAAATTTGCTAATGTATTGAAGAAAGAAATGTGATAAGTACAAAGCTGATTGTAAGTGTTAAGTGATGACTTTAACATGGGTGATGTAAAGAAATAAATGCATACACACACACACACACACACACACACACACACACCCAGTAAGGTAGAAGAATATTTAAGATCAATCACACATACATACGTAATTAGTCCACATAGATGTGGACTAGATGCATCTATGTGGGCTAATTACTTATGTATGTGTGATTGATGTTAAATATTCTTCTACCTTACTGGGTAGAAGGCCGACTCGTCAGGCTTGAGAAGTAGGTTTTTGGGTGAAGGACCTTTCCTTTCCCTTCCTTTCCCTTCTTTGGTGATGGCCTGCTTCTACCTCCACCAATCAAATGGTATCACACCTGCTCCTGCTTTCCCCAAAGGTCATGGGTAATTAATTAGCAAGCTGTTCTCCTAGTTAAGTCCAAATGAACATCAACACATGGATATCAAGAAATATTGGTCTATTCCTAATCACACTCTCAAACTCTCGCACAGTTTTAACTGGAGTCTGGTCACTCAGGAGCAGCAGTATGTCGTTTGGGACATTAATTATTGACTGATTGTAATATTGAGTTGGGATTCTTACAACAAGTGATTATGTTCCCAATCATCTTTACACATCTTACTTATTGTTCTTTTGATCTGTGGCCACCAATGGAAGTGAATCGTTTTTAATTCTACAGATATTACCATGGGACATAACTATGACTAATTACAATATTAATTACATTCACTTTTATTCAGAAGGGCTTTACTTTGAAATGAATTCGTGTGACTGGTTCCAACTCTGGAATCTGATCACTGTCTTTTTAACCAGTGACCCATAAATTCCCCCAAAATAAAGCCCAATTTCCCCAGAACAACTAACAATTTTCTCATATCTTATACAACTGAGGGTTAAGGGCCTTGCTGAGGAGCCCAGCAGTGACAGCTTGGTGCATCTGGCATTCAAACGCGTATCCATCCGATCATAAGCCCTACACCTTAACCATTAGGTGTAACTAACCAATGCTCTAAATGCCTATGCTCTGAAAACAAATAGATAAGACAAGCAGAGGTAAATGTTTCTGAGATTTTGTTCTGCTACACCAGTGCTATCTAACCGAACAATGACGATATGTGCCAAACTCTGAAAAAAAGTGCCTCACAAAGTCAGAAACTCACTGACAGAAAGCAATGGACACTTGGAAAATGAGACTTACTGAAAATCAATGAAAAGGAATCTCCAAAATAGTGGCAGAAAACATTCATTCATTCATCTTCTACCGCTTATCCGAACTACCTCGGGTCACGGGGAGCCTGTGCCTATCTCAGGCGTCATCGGGCATCAAGGCAGGATACACCCTGGACGGAGTGCCAACCCATCGCAGGGCACACACACACTCTCATTCACTCACGCAATCACACACTAGGGACAATTTTCCAGAGATGCCAATCAACCTACCATGCATGTCTTTGGACCGGGGGAGGAAACCGGAGTACCCGGAGGAAACCCCTGAGGCACGGGGAGAACATGCAAACTCCACACACACACAAGGCGGAGGCGGGAATCGAACCCCGACCCTGGAGGTGTGAGGCGAACGTGCTAACCACTAAGCCACCGTGCCCCCCGGCAGAAATCAGATGTCCTTATATTGAATGTAACTTCCTAAACCAAAACAGTATGTCATTAACTTAGCAAAGGTGACTCATGGCAGGCCTGCAGTTACTGCATGACTTATAGCTTCATTATTTATACACTGTGTCATAATGCAGTGTGGGGTATGGCTTCTGAACATGTTTAGTGAACAAGTTTAGTGTTTAGTGTTAATGTTTATATGGTAATAGGATGTACAACGTCTATTTTTTAAGAATATTTTATCCACAAGGAGTCTCTAGTGTTACTAAAGTGGTCCCTTTAAGTCCCAATTTTATTTATGAATGTTACTTTATAGTTCGGATAAGCGGTAGAAGATGAATGAATGAATGAATGAATGAATGAATGAATGTTACTTTATATGGATAAAATGTGCATCATTCCTTAAATCTCTCTGCTATGAGCTGTTATAAGAACATTATCTTTGGAGAAGAAACAGTAACCCCCTCACACCATCTCATCATTAATTATTCTATTATAACTTAGTGTGTTTTATTCTTTATATATAGATTCACAGATACATTTGTTGTGTTTTCAGACAAGCTGTCATATTTCCCACTACAACCTTCTGTAAGGTCCTAATTCAGAGACCGATAATACATTAACAATTCAAAAGAATATTTTAAATCTGAAACAATCACTGTTACTATTACATCTCAATGAACTAAAGCTGAATAAAGTCGATAGCCAGCCGCCAAAAGCCTGTGATAGAGCTGTTGTTCTCGAATAAATGTCCAGTAGCAATTAAAAAACATTACAACAAACCATGCTGAAACACATTTACTAGCATCGTGCGCAATGGATTCAGAAGCCGTTATAATAAACCACTGTCAGAAAGACCCTGTGTGAGCTGGACCTCGTCCTTGTACCACAAGAAACGAAGCCAAATGTTCTTCTAATTGTTTTGAAGGTACAGAGAGGTGCACACTAATGAAGTGATAAACCATAACACAGGTGAGTGCACTGTGTGAACACATCCATGTGCACGCTAAGTGCTTTTACTACAAGCTTTTACTTGTCTGTGTTATTAGATTTAGCTTGATTTAATAAGAAAATGCTCCTTTAAAACACACTAGCACAACCTGTACAGAAGTGTGCAGACACACACACACACACACACACACACACACACAGTCTAACCTAAATCCCCTTAATAGGTTGGTCAATGTTGTTCTGTTCGCTTGAATGAGCCCAGTTGTTGTGGATAATGACCTTCGTGTCTATCAGTCCATCTCCCCTGCTGACACAGACACATACTCCATCGATCAAGAGAGAACAGGTTATCTCTGTCTCTCACAATCAGAGAAACAAACACACAGACACTTACATGCATCATCACACACCAAACAGTTTAAGCTAATGAGGTAAACACCAGCAATGTCTGCTGTTCATTCAGCGTTAGAACAGGACTCATAGGGCAATGACTGGGTGCTACGCGTCAGAATAGGAGGCTTCTTAATGAAGACAGAAAATCAATTTTAGGTACTTAGTATATTTAATGACATGATCATCAGAATGCTTAATAAATTTAATTTGATCGTCAAAACACAAGAAATCGATTTAGCATGCACACGTACTGTAGGTCATTGAGCATACATTCAACAAGCCTGAAAATAAAAATGAGCCGAAACTTAAAGAGTTTAAACTGTGACGATGCTCCTGAGGTAAATGGGAAGATTATTCCTAAAGCCTCAGTGTTGCTATTTTAAGAGCATGAACACCGTTAAGCGTTAACACAGACTGAAGGACAAGAGCGAGCTAGAGAATGTGAATGGACAGAATAAACTGCCAGTATAAAAAAGAATAAGCATCTGGGATAATTTAAAGCATATAATAAAACTTTAGACTGAATCCTGAAATGAAATGAAAAACCAGGAGGGAAGCTAGAACCTGAGTCATATCTTCTCTTTTCTTGGAAAACTGTCAATAGTCACACAGCGGCATTTTGGACTAATTGTAGGTGGGATGGAAATGACTAACTAGCACCGAGGTATAATAATATAATCCAGTTAATAAGCGAACAAAGAACATTGTGAAAACTAAATAACAAAAGTAACATTCGATTTAAGATCTCAATCAAAATTCTCTAATTAAATACTACAAGATTGTTGGCAGGATGATAAATACTTCCTTGGACAAATTTTATCAGTAAATTTAAAAATATCAGACAAAAGCATTGCTTGGTTTATTTTAATAGAAAAGAAAAATGATTAACCATCCAGATATAAATGTTCTCAATATAGTCAATGAGAGTTTTTAATAAGGTAAACATTTCAGGGTGAGTGTGCTTCAAAATAATAAGGCTTAATGGAAACATATTAATAAAATATTAAAGAAAATGGGCCTGAAATAAAATCTACATACAACAAAGGCAGAAATGTAGAAATGAAATAAACCAAATAGTAAATTTGAAGATACAGAACACGTTTTTTTTAAATAGTTTTTTAAAAGATTATGTGGAAATTATCACAAGGAGGACGGCCGATGATTCGAATAAACGAGCGTTTTATTCTTTCTATTTTTACATCTCAGTGAACTAAAGCTGAATAAAGTCGATAGCCAGCCACCAAAAGCCTGTGATAGAGCTGTTGTTCTCGAATAAATGTCCAGTAGCAATTAAAAAACATTACAACAAACCATGCTGAAACATTTACTAGCATCGTGCGCAATGGATTCAGAAGCCGTTATAATAAACCACTGTCAGAAAGACCCTGTGTGAGCTGGACCTCGTCCTTGTACCACAAGAAACGAAGCCAAATGTTCTTCTAATTGTTTTGAAAGTAGAGAGAGGTGCACACTAATGAAGTGATAAACCATAACACAGGTGAGTGCACTGTGTGAACACATCCATGTGCACGCTAAGTGCTTTCACTACAAGCTTTTACTTGTCTACGTTATTAGATTCAGCTTGATTTAATAAGAAAATGCTCCTTTAAAACACACTAGCACAACCTGTACAATTGTTGAATTTTGGTTCAAATTATTTTGTGTTACAAACAAAACAAAGCAGGTGTTAATGTATATTTCTTGATAAAGTGTAAATTGGAGCTTTACAGTATATTGACCCTATATGAGCCCTGAGCAATGCCACGTGGACCGAAGTCAGAAGAGGGAAAAAAAATCGACAAGCTAGGAAATAATCAATTCAAGTGCCATACAACAAATGCCAATGCAAATCCTTAATTCAGCTTGATTGCACTGCAGAAAATGTCGGCATTAATCGAGTGGCGTGTCACTTACGGAGGACTGATTTTTCTACGTTGCACAAAAATTCATCTTCATAACCGCAACAAAATGTCTGACAAATTTCACCAAAACATTTAAGAACCAGAAACGGTTATGTCACGCAAGGTCTCTGTGGTGTCCCAGTGTTCAGTTGCCATGCCAACTTGCACCTTCGTTGCCACGCCACCAGATTTTCCGAGTAATGCAGTGAAAGATTTGAAAGACATTTTCACTCTCTTTTCCTTAATCCCTCTGGTATTGTCAATCAAGGACGGTTGTGACTGGCAGTTTTTCTGACCCTTTAGAACAAGGGCAAAACAAATCCGTCACCTTACGTTAATAAGTAAAGACGAGACCGAAGACAGAGACACGTTATCAAACGTTTTAGGCTGGCTGATGAATCGTTACTCACCTCTCTCACTATACATGAGTTTTATTAGTACTGAAAAAAAGAAAACAAGTTAGAAAATCCAGCGGGTGTTTCGCTCATTTATTACATCCCTCTTTCATTTTCTTCTTGTTAACCTACTTTGTTAAAATATCTGGACAAGATTCTAGATTCATTACTCAAACCTGGAAAAAGGCAGCAAGACAAAGTGTCATTTGGGGAGCATGAGGTTTGGGAGATTTCTATTCTTCTGCACACACACACACACACACACACACAAACACACACACAAACGTATACAACAAACAATTATAGCAATGAAACAGTGAATGTGGTGGTGGTGTTTTTAGAATTATTTTAAGTATTTAACACGCACCCAAATCTATTGCTATCGCTAATATCAGCAACCTAAAAGAAACTTCTGATGATCCTCTTTTTTAAATACAATATTCAGTTTTGTTTTGTTTTTGTTTTTTATGAGATATCAATTTTCCTAATGAAACTAGATATAAAACTTTCACACACACACACACACACACACACACACACACACACATATCTGTCAAACTTTTGCAAAATTTGGTTGAACATGGTGTTCTATTTAAAAAGAAAGAAAGAAAGAAAGAAAGAAAGAAAGAAAGAAAGAAAGAAAGAAAGAAAGAAAGAAAGAATTCCTACCTTGAACATTGCCAGCCCAACTGCCATCCTCTCTGCTCAACTCTGGCATGATGGTTTGAGCTGGGTCTCCTCTCTTCCTCTCATAGCCTCAGATGGAGGGATGACAAATGGATAAAGCAGCACAAGGGTGACCACAGGAAGGAAGGAAGGAAGGAAGGAAGGAAGGATTGGTGTAAAAAAATGGTTCTGGATGGACCCTGGATTGATTTGGCTTTACTGTAGATCCAGATTATTTGAGTCCAATGATCAAAGAAAAAAGCTGCTCTGCCTAACTCACAAATCAGACCAGTAAAGAATAAATAAAATATTTAACTACAAATGTTTGTCTTGTTTAGTAAATATCGACATACAAAAATGCATTTAAATGCTCTGGGTAGCACTCCTGAGGCTTATGTCTCTGGTGGCATCATCTTCTTAAAAAAACAAACAAAAAGAAAGAAAGAAAAAAAATGACGAGTCGACACTCTAGTGAGCCGATAAATGAAAGTTTGCAAGCAGCTGACAGTGAATTCTGTCCTTTTGCTTTCTTTCTTTGTATCTTATAATGATACTCTTTTTGAAGAAGAACAGATATGTATTTAGATCTTCACCGGTGTAGGTCTCTAGCTGTCGGTCAGATCGCTCTGAAGATCCCCACCTGCATCCTCCACTGCTTCTTATTGCATCACTACAAGAAAGGATGAAGAAAAGAAAGAAAGAAAGAAAGAAAAAAAAGTCATTTGTCATCTCTGGTGTACATTAAGGGTTCGTGCTCTGAGCTGTGAATGTGAGCAAAGCTTTAACACAAAATGGTTAATTTTTCTACTGACACCCATTTTAGGTTGTTCTGCCGGGATGAACACATTTGCCACTTTCGCTCTGAGTCATAAAACAAATCAGACGACTCGACTGAACGCGGTGTTAATGATGTGACGTTGGACGATATTTGCAATAACTACAATAAACAGCAGGTTAGAAACCTTAAATCTGCAATAGTCTGTTTTATACCACAGCTCTGGTAAATTCTTTATTAGGAACGTGAGGATTCGTGTGCTGTAACATGGTTATAATTCAAATCCCAGGTTTATATTAACGCACTCTGTTCTATGATGTTGTTTCTATAGTAACGACTCAGTCACAGGGACTGTGTATGGTGGATGATCCACATGATTTAAGACTAATAATAAATAAATTAAAACATAAAAAAGTGTTGTCGTTATTTAAAAGAGAGAGAGAGAGAGAGAGAGAGAGAAAGAAAACCGTATAACCCTTAAAATGGGGAAGCTGTCCATCGTTTAACATTTATAGATCGAGGTTTGTGTGTCCACGCTTTGTAAAGGTCAGTAAGAGTCTTCACAACAGAGGCCTTTGCTTGCACTGGCTGCTAACATGACAAGCTGCATGTTTTTTCTTGAGTTAAAAAAAAAAGAAATGAAAAGAAAAGAAAAGAAATAAAAGGCTGGTTAGTAAAAAAGTTCACTTATAGTGCATCACTATACTGTATGCATTTTGTTTTTTAATACATTTTTAAAAATGTAAGGATTGAGAAACCGCTGTGGTATAAGAGCAATAAAACACGTAAGGACATGCTGTTTTTGGAAAATAATCGTCTTTGGGGTGCAAAGAGCAATTGCGCTTCATATCAGATTGCATCACACCACTCTGTTGATGATTATTTCCCTATAACAACACACACCATTGTGTTTTATTTTATTCACACACCAACTCACTGCTTCACTTGGTTTTGATAACAGAATCAATTTTACAAACGGTAAAGTTCATAGGCGACATTAGTAGCCTTCTAGCAAAACAGTACATTGTTTTCTTGCACGTTATCTTTTAGTCAAGCTAAAGCTGAAGTCGGCCAGACGTTTTGAATGAATGATATGTAGACAAAATGGAATGCATTTTCATTTTTGGATGCTTTAGTTGGATTCTGCAGGATGGTAGATGAACAAAAATTTGAGCTGGCTTGTCTTGACTAGGGGTATTTAAAAATAGCATGGTGATAAATTATATTCCTTAATAACTTCTCTCCACATTCAAGCATTCCTTAAAACTTTTACAAATTCTCTGCACATGCTGAGAGATGTGCAAATCCATGCCCACATGCAGTGTAATCTGTGTGCATCCAAGTATTTTTTTGCATCCTCACAGAGTAGTGCTAAAGAAAATATTCACTGCTACGACACCACCCTCAAGAATTGTAAAACAACTGTTGGGTTGTTGACTATACAATTGGGTGGGTGAAATTGATGCAACAGGCTACTGACGACCAGCTTTATATTTTAAACGATTAACTTTAACTTTCCTATTAAATTGAAGGATTAAATGATTCTCTTTTTTTGCCTGTAAGGACCCAGATGTTTCACCTGACCAATATCCACAAAGGCCACGAGTGGAGACAAAATAAAAGAGTATGTAGCACCATGTCTTCCTGTGTTACTCACCATTGCAACCTTTTCTGAAGTGTCTCACTGATATCTGGGTGATGGACAAATGGGACAGAGAAAACACAAGAGAATCTCCACTGACATGTCCATAGAGCCAAATCATGGGTTTTCCAACGATGTCCTTGAAATTCAAGAAAAATGTGAAGTACGAAGAAGGAGCTGCAATGTGACTATATAAGAATCTTGGGTAAATTTGGGTAAATTCAACTGGCTTGTAATGCTTGAACATGCCCAAAATGGCAAAAACTACCTATAAACCAGAAAATAGACAGAAATGTGGGAGTACAAGCAAGAAATGGATGAAAGGGAGGGATCTTTACAATTTTATTATGCTCTCCATTTGGAATAATTCACCTTTTTTTTGCATTAAATTTAAGATATAATTTGTTTGATGCCGTTCTAAAGACTTCCATTTATTTTCTATTAAAAGATTTAGATATATTTTCCCTCCCTGTTTTATCAATTTCAAGAAATTATAGAGTATGTTTTTCAGTTTTGTGCTGAGAAGTTGTTACATCAACTTACTAATGTTCACAATAAACCAGCACAACAAAAAGTTTTGAAAGGATATAAGTTCTTGGAAATCTCCAACTGAGTGAATTTGTGAATGAGTCAGAAAGCTGCCTTTAATTCTCTAATGGGTTTGTTCCTGTGCCATCTGGGAGTGTGGCGCTTTGGCTTGTCAGCTGATTTCTGATGGTTGAGGGGTTGGGGAAGGGGAAGGGGGGTTCAGTTGTGAGCGAAAGAACGAAGGAGATGGTGAGAGGAGCAAGGGTGAGAAAGAGAGACAGAAAATGACGAGGCCAGAGAAGTGCGAGCTCGTCCCTCAGGTGGTAGACTGGCCCGAGATGTAGGAGTGAGAGAAAATAAAGACGAAGGAGTGACACATGAAAATTAAACACTCGATAAATAGGGATCTATAATGTGGTAGGTTAAATCCGGCAAGAAAAAGGCCTTGAAAGAGGAGGAAGGTGTAAAATAAAAACCAGCGGGCACAAAGAACTTTAAATCATTTCAAAGGGGGGGGTGGGGGTGGTGGGATAGCAGTTAAGGAAATCTTAAATAAGTCTGGCGTTGACATGTAAATGCTGAGGATGTTTCCTACTGTGGCTTGTTCAGTTGACGTATTCAGTATTTTGAAAATAGTGTTGTCTAATTTATGAAGCAGAGAAACACGCCAAGCAGAGAAAAACCAACAAACACCTTAAACATCTAAATCACTGGCTGTTATCTGGTGGTTAGTGCTAATGGAAAGTGGGATTAGCACGTACCATATGATTTCACACACCATGACATCCCTATTTCAAATATTCCAATGGGATCACGCAACATAAACATGGAAACTGGTTCAAGACCTAAAAACCATAAACATTCCCAAGTCTAAGTGTGTGCTTTATTTATTGTGAGTGATGATAAAATAAATATATCAAAACAGATTTTTGTGTCTCAGAGTAAATGACTGCAGAGTAAATAAGAAGTCGAGCCTTATTTTGTCTTCTAAAGGTCTGCTGCTGAATTAATGAATAAACTGCTTCACATTGCACCGACATCAAACGCTTTTACTTCATGGGTGTGGTGTTATCCATTCAGGCCCAACACAAATACTTAAGATGCGTACTGAAAATGGTACAAATTAACATGTGGTGACTTTTTTATGTCTGCATGTGGAGTTCAGGAGGGACAGAATGGCAAGGGACTGGAGAGCCTTGACTTAACAGATGACAGAAAAAACGGTGGGAGTTTGGAGATGGGCAAGCAAACAGGATGGAAGGATGGCATAAGACAAGCGCAGAGATCCTGGTCGCCTTCGTCCGTTTGTTTAGTGTGTGCATGTGCAAGTGTATGTACGTGTGTGTGTCAATGTGTGTTTCATGTACACGTAAAATAGAGGACACACAGGTACACACACAGACAAACAGGTCAGACAGACACTAAACAAGTTCGTTAAACCTACCTAGAGGAACTTTAAAGCATCCGGAAAAAAAGGAGTGATGTGAAAGGACAGGTAGTGGAGGACCAAGGGAAGGAAAAACGGAAAAGAGGGGAAAAAGAAGGGATGGTACAACTAAAAGAAGAGGAATGTGGTAGACTGTAGTTGCTCTTTTTTAAGAATTCTGTCCAACTTTCATTCATTGAATGCCAGAGTTTTTTTGTTGGAGGGGGGCAGGATGGATGGAGAGAGGGATGGTCCGACCGGAGATGGGAAGGAGGGACTGATGGAGAAGTGAAGTCGGAGCAAAGTCAGAACCAAGGACCACAGGAAAGCGAATGAAAGGAAAGAACGGAAAAAAGCCCCTCTCCCCTTCTTTCCCTGCTCCACTGTGTGTCATAAGTAGACAAAATTGTACACCATGTAGATGGAGAAATAAATCAGGAGGCATATGATAGAGAGCGCAAACAGGTGAAAAGAAGATGTGCCTCCAAGAACCACAATGAGAAAAAAGAAAAAAACAAAACGAAAGAAAAAAACGAATATCCCAGCGGCTTCCGTCTTTCCCTCCTGTCCTCTCGTTCTCTCTCTCCTTTAACTGAGGGGTAGATCGCAAGAGGTGATGTCTGTCTCTCAGTTCCTTCCTCCTGTCCTCCTTGTTGAAATTCCTTCTTGCTCTCTTTTTTTTGTGCTTTTCTTGCTCTCCCACTCTCTGATGACTTGTTGAAACGGAATCCTTCGCTTAAAATATGAATTAGCCCTTTTCCATGGACAGTGATTGGAGCGCACAGGGGAAACTGGCTGCAGAGGTGCTAGCGGTTGCACTGTCTGCCTATAAATGCCACAATGCGAGTTCTCTCTCTCTCTCTCTCTCTTTCTCTCTCTCTCTCTCTCTTTCTCTCTCTCTCCATTTACTGGTACAACAGTGAAGGAGTGGGAGAGAGTGAGGTGGGAAGAGAGAGCCCTCTACAGGATTATAATTCAACTGATTGGGAATTGTGCTGTTGGATGTATTATTTTGGTGTTGTTTGCTCAGGCCCCTGTGTTTCTCAATGGTTCTTTGGATTATTAAGAGTTCTCTCTAGAGTCCACATGGAACTATCTCTGAATTGTTTAATTGTAGCTTAGTTTTCACACTGAAGCACAGTTGAATTTTTCAAGGCAGTTTTCAATGACGATAATTATACCCAAATTTTCCCCTACTTTTAGCTTTCAAATGGATGGATGCATCTACATTCAGAAAAAAATATATCACTAGTTCTACTTTATCTTAAAACAAAAAATAAATAAATATATTATTTCTAAAAATATTCACTGTATTCACTGCTCTCCTCAGCCTGTCTTGTCAGGCTCACTCTCAATCTTTTGATTTCTGACCTGATCTTGTCCTTTACTTCTTCTTTTGATCCTTTGGCTCTATCTGTCTTCCTCTTGTCTCTGGTTGGACATTTTGTCTCTTCCACTTATCTGCTCCTACTGTCAGAAAGGCAAAGAGACTGGAAAGGGGATGTCGTGGATAAGAAGAGATGAAGGATAAGGTCTTTTTTAGTCTGGGAGATACACAAGGTTGACAAAATACATGACCATTAGCTATATCTTTCTCACAGGGTCAAGATAAGCTGTTGTTACACTGTGCGTTAAATATAAAGATTATGCAGAGTCAAAGTGCACTTTTGTACTCCTACATAGTATAACTCATGCTGATTCATGTTGGATTGTCTCTGACTACAACCAGAGGCAAAGCAAGAAGACAAGCAAACTAAGCAATTACTTATGGCATCTAGTCAAAGCTTTCCAAAATCCATTCCTTGTGGACAGAGTTCACTACCATTTGGTGATTTGCCTGCTCTAACCTTCTAGAGTCTGGTAATTAACTGCTTAGTTCAATCAGGTGTGAGCAGTGAAATCACCAAGCTGTGCTGAACTTTAACCTTTAAGCACTGATGCAGTCACATCGAAATACACCACTGTGACTAACATCCTCCTTAGTGGAAACCGATCATTGGAATTAAGCTAGCAGTTTATTAGTTTGCTAATGTACAGTAAGAGCGATTGTTTTAAATAATGAGCCAAATGGGTGCCACACAGAACCTGAAACACAGGAAAGTTCAGGAGAAAGCTGAGACATTACAGGCCTGTGTGAGATCCAGGTGCAACATCTGGCAACATCTGAATCATTGCCAGGGAGCAGGTCACCTTCTCAAAATCCCAACTCTGAACAATGCCACTCTTCCATTGAGCAAAGTCAAAGTGTAGCTAGCACTTTATGTTCAGCCCATGAAACCAACCAATATTTAAAAAAGAAATCACACATTAATACTAATCAGTGTGGTAATTATATGACCCAAGAAATTGACTCAGATTAGCTGATTAATCTCATTCCATGCAATGTAAGAAGAATGCCTATGGATGGATCATTATTCATTCATTCATTCATTCATCTTCTACCGCTTATCCGAACTACCTCGGGTCACGGGGAGCCTGTGCCTATCTCAGGCGTCATCGGGCATCAAGGCAGGATACACCCTGGACGGAGTGCCAACCCATCGCAGGGCACACACACACACACACTCATTCACTCACGCAATCACACACTAGGGACAATTCTCCAGAGATGCCAATCAACCTACCATGCATGTCTTTGGACCGGGGGAGGAAACCGGAGTACCCGGAGGAAACCCCCGAGGCACGGGGAGAACATGCAAACTCCACACACACAAGGTGGAGGCGGGAATCGAACCCCGACCCTGGAGGTGTGAGGCGAACGTGCTAACCACTAAGCCACCGTGCCCCCCGTGGATCATTATTACATGACAAATTGGTATATAATAAGTACATCTACTGAAAACGTTGGTTTGTAGGATTCATTAGCACACAGTAGGAATACTGTGCTAATGAATAAGGGGAACGGTGTTCTTGGTGGAGCTTCAGTGACAGTCATGACATGAAAAGGTTTAGACAAAACACAATTCCTGTTATTAGTAATCAAATTGAGGAACGTGAATGTCATCATTTAAGGGTTTACTGACACCATGTGGTAGGATGTGAGTATTACACAGTGCAATTCAATTTAAAAAAAAACAACAGGTCTTTGTGGACACCTAATGGCCAAAAACATTTATGCAACAAATAAACATCAGATGATGAGCATGTTGAGTATGAACATGTCCACAAAGAACTAAATGCCTCCTGCTTAAGTTTCCTTATTCATAAGAATATAGAGCCATTAAGTGATTTAACTTATTATTCATGATGCCCATGTTATTGATCAGCTATCTGCTTCAGTATATAAAATGGACAAAGCTGATGACAAGTTGACAAAGAATTGGTTTAATAATGTTGGAATTGAAATTTTATAAATTTTTCACTGGGAACACTTTGCTTGGACATGTTATGAATTGGACATTTTTTATTTGATATTTATATTTTGATTATTTTTTTTTTCTCTGGAAACTATGGGCATTGTCTAACTTCCACTACATTCACCTGACATTGAAGGCTTACCTGAGACCCTTACAAAGAGCAGAGGTTTCATTCATCATTTAATGACCATTTAAATGCAATAAATATAACAATAATTCCAATGTTATATAGTTACTACTCTAACATAACTACAGCAGTATATAAGAAACTATAGAAAATACCCTGACTGCCATCCGTCAGTTTACATCATGTGGACTGGACTTTGTGCATTATTCTGCTTTATATATAGGCTATATTGACTAAATATTTGCAAGCCGTCACATATCTTTTTAGTATTAAACTCCCAAGAAATTTGTGCAGCAGATGAGAAGCAACTCAAACTAAACCCCTCTCTCAAGTGGTTGTTGTTTTGTGCACAAGTGTTTTTCATCCGTTCTTGTTTGGTGACGCACAAACACTGAAATCACAAAATTACATCTTTCTTTAAACAGAAAGCCTACTTCTTAAAAATTGCAATCTATAAATCGATCTTGATTGTGCAAACTGTTCTTTCATGCTCCTTTGTCTTATTTTTGGCATATTGTAAATTCACTAATTTTTGGCCTAATTGTTTGTGTAGATTTAGTCTGAATCAGAGCTAATTAATAGCTCTGTATGTAACTGATTGCTAGTTTGGACAAGTACTGTGCATACATTAAACAACACTTTGCATTCCATGCCCTTGTTTTTGTATATTTTTTTCCTCTGTGGTAGGTCACCCTTTAGCCTTCACCTTCCTTGGTTGGTAGCCAACACATGCTTCCAATATACATGAAGTCAGCGAAGCACATCTCTGCATTGCATGGAGACAAAATGCTCTCGGAAATACAAATGTCTATCTGCCCTCTTCCACATACGTTAGGCTCTCACAAGGCCCACAAGTGGCTGATGTGGCTGTGCTCGACTGCGTGAGTATTTGAACTTCTTTGCGATACAAGGAAGCATGTATGTAATGTAGTAACACGATTTATCCTGCAAAACCGAAACAAAGATTAAATTACAATGATGAGGAATCCTGATAATCTAAAACATGTGTAAGCTTGTTGCATCTCCATTAAAGTTGTAAAACATTTCATCTAGGTTTTAAATTGTGTAAACCAGTCAGTGATACATAAATCAGCACTGCTACAGAGAAACCTTGTGCTTTTTTTGGTCAGTGAATATCTTTAAGACGTGTGTTGGTTTATTATATCAATGGTAAGATTTCAAACATACGGTCTAGCAACCCCTGTCTAGTCTCACACATAATGGATATACATGTTCTTTAATACGTTCACATATTAATCCTTCGAATTAAAATTAGAAAATCAAACTCAAGTAACAGGAGGGTTTGTTGTTGTATTTTAACATTTTAAACACCTTTATTTGAAGGTTGTTCTTTAGGCGTCTGGTTACCAGACAGAACATTACAAAAGCATTAATGCCACCATTGTCTTTCCATGTTGCTTGATACCATGCTGTTTTATGGAGCATATGTGCAATGGATTGAAAGTATTTTTTATTAAAAAACATTCTTTTAAAAAAAAAAAAAAAAAAAAAAAAAGAAAGAAAGAAAAATGAAAATTTGGAACGGACCAAACACAATGTATAAATATCTGACCTATTGTTTAACACTTAACTGTACAGTCATTTTACAAATGGAAAATACCGTTTGTGGCACAATTCAGACCAGTGCCGTTTCCCCATTTTCCTTAAAATAGCGTCAAATTACTGACTAATGTGCATGTCTCTTTCTTCAGGGTATTGTGTATCTTTTTTAGCATCCTATCCAATTTTGTGGACATTTCCTAACTAAACAAGTAGTCTGATGCATTATTAGCAGTTCAGTTTCTCCCACAGTTTGGATATTTCTGCAGAGTGCTCTGCATTTTTCCTTTGCTAACTAACAGAATTCATTACATCAACTTAGGTCTGTGGGTTTATGACATCGGTACACTGGGGCTCGCAGAACGGCCCAAAGCGGCCGTACACGTCTTTAGCCCTGACTGCGAAGTAATACGTTGATCCAGACACAAACTGGGTGAGAGTGCATGCCATGGGCAGTGGCAGTGCCTTCACTTCACCAATCTTCTTCCACAGCGAGTGTGCGGCCGACTGTGTGGTTGATCCTGCTGATGCACTCTGCTGGTCCTGGTGGTAAGCATAGAGGTGGTAGCTGTCCACAGGAGCACAGTTTCGCTCAGTCTCAGATACGCACCATGACAGCACAATGCCATTCTGACTCTGCACACGTGCAAGCTTTAGCTGAGGCTGTTGAGGAGGAGATGTGTGCACCGCATCTTGGGGCAGACGTGCTGGTGGGGCTGGGGCTAATGGCAACGGAGGAAGTGAAGTCGAGGAGCTTGTGCGTGATTTAGTAGGGGAGTCCTGAAAGAATAAGAAACAGTACATTAATGGTAAATGATCATTTTGATAAATGACTGATCCCTTTTCCTTTCACCCATGTTCTCAATAGCCACATCTGTAATTGCCAGTCATTTCAAACACAGGTCGCTACTACAGATGTGGCCTTTAAGAATGATTTAAGCATTTGGTCATGTGAATCATCCTGCAGGCTTGCTTGTTAGAATTTTAATCCATTTGATGTGCTTCAGACAATATCCACCAGGTGGCACATGGAACATACTGTAGCGCAACATACAGTCGCTAGGTCACATCAGATGCTTTTTTGTGACTACCGTAATTTCCGGACTATTGAGTGCACCTGAATATAAGCCTCACCCACTGAATTTTAAAGAAATTATTATTTTGAACATAAATAAGCTGCACCTCTATAAGCCACAGGTGCCTACAGGTACATTGGAACAAATTAACTTTACACAGGCTTTAACAAAACACGGCTTGTCACAAAAACAAATAGGCTTTAATGAAACACGGCTTGTCACAAAATTAGCAGTAAACAGTAGCCTACCAAGAAAGTCATTGGTCACTATCTTCCTCCTCCTGTGCACTGAAACCACTGAAGTCATCTCCTTCGGTGTCGGAATTGAATAGCCTCAGAGTTGCTTCAGACACTGGATAGTTTTCATTGTCGCTCTCGTCACTTTCATCCGGAGGCAAATCCCCCGCTGAGCCCTCTTCAACCCGCAGCAGTCCAGCCTTTCGAAACCCGTTGATGATAGTGGATTTTTTGACAGTGCTCCACGCTGTCAGGACCCACTGGCAGACTTTTCCATAAGTTGCTTTTTGCATGCGGCCCGTTTTAGTGAAGGATTTCTCCCCACTTTTCATCCAAGCCTCCCACTGAACACTGAGCGCCACCTTAAATGCACGATTTACACTGATGTCGAGTGGCTGCAAATACTTTGTTGTGCCTCTAGGAATCACAGCTGGAATTGAGTTTGTCCTCTTGATGGCTTCTTTCACCGAATCGGTTATGTGGGCCCTCATGCTGTCCAAAACGAGCAATGCCTTGTTCCTGTGAAAGAATCCTCGCGGTCGCTTGCCGTAACACTCCGTATGCCATTCATGCATTAGGCCTTCCGTCATCCATCCTTTCTTGTTGACTTTCACAACAATTCCTCTCGGGAATTTTTCTTGTGGCATCATCGTGCGTTTAAAAATCACCATCGGTGGAAGCTTTTCTCCCGATGACGTGCAGCTCAGAACACAGGTGAAGTGCATTTTTTCATGCCCGGTTGTTTTCAGGGTGACGGATGATTCGCCTTTCCTGTTGAAAGTCTGAGTGAGAGGCAGGTTAAACGTCAGAGGAACCTCATCCATATTTATGATGTCGTGCGGGCCAATGGAATGCTCCACTATCTTTGCATCAGTGAATTTGCGGAAGTTTGAAACTTTTTCCTCGTATTCGGGAGGGAGCTGCTGACACAGACTTGTCTGTACCCTGGTGGACAGGCCTTTACGTCTCATAAATCTGAGACACCACAATGGTCCACCTCTAAAATCCTCAAACTTCATCGCGGTGGCGATTGTTTTGGCTTTCCGTCGGATCTGCACAGTTGAAACACCTCGGCCCTCTGCTCTCTGTGTGTTGACCCAGTCTTCGAGCTCATTTTCTAGTTTGGACCATCTGCTTTTCTTCCCTCTGAAAGCTTTAGTTGTCTTTTTGCACCGAGTCAATTCCTCACGTTGCTGTTTCCAACGTCTTATCATCGACTCATTAAGACCAAGCTCCTCTGCAGCAGCTCTATTTCCTTTTGCAACAGCCAGATCAATCGCCTTCAACTTGAAAGCTGCATCATATGCATTTCTCTGTGTCTTTGCCATGATGAGGGTGACAAAATGAATACCGTAATCAGAATGATGTGAAGTTTGAGCACGCTCGTTTTAATCTAAACAGTAAACAAAAAAGTTGTTTGACCTTAACCCGTTCGGCAATTTCATTGGTCTAATGAAAGCTTCATACCGCCAAAAAACTGAGCACATCACAGAATGTGTTTTTTTTGGAAAAAAAAAAAAATCAAAGCGGGAAAAATCCATATATTAGCCATTGTTTAAGCCACAAGGTTCAAAGCGTGGGAAAAAAGTTGTGGCTTATAGTCCGGAAAATACGGTAATCATTGACCAAGATCTACACTGACCTAGCTACAGTATGTTGTTCCTTGTGCCACCTGGTGGATATTGTCTGAAGCACAACAAATGGATTAAAATTCTAAAAAAGCAAGCCTGCAGGATGACGTGTATAATTTTTGCAACTCACTACAAAAAATACCACAAAGCATCAAATAATTTCCAAGTGTTTTCCATAAAAATTGTACAAAAAGGTTTTACTAACATCCACTTACCACTGGGGTACGATGTTGTGCTGCAGAGCGACCTACTGACAAAAAAAAATAAACAAACAGG
Source organism: Tachysurus vachellii (assembly GCF_030014155.1). Taxonomy (NCBI): domain Eukaryota; kingdom Metazoa; phylum Chordata; class Actinopteri; order Siluriformes; family Bagridae; genus Tachysurus; species Tachysurus vachellii. The sequence continues at coordinate 10,412,714 of NC_083483.1, read as the reverse complement.
TTTAACTACAGACCTCGCAATAGGGCCGTAATATTTACAAAGCTAACAGCCAGAATGAAATGTGCACAAATCACAAGAAAATAAAGTTCAGACAAATCAAACAAAAATTGGACAGAGTAAAATCTGAGTAAAAATGACTTTAGGCCAAAATAAACAACGGAATTAAAGTAGAGAGAGAGAGAGAAAAACTCACCAACAGTGGTGGAGCTCACTAGTGATGGGGGAGGCCCTGGGGGTCGCTGGGTATTAGTGGGATTGGCAGGAGTTGTAGGCTTCTGCACACCAGTAACTATAGCATAGTCGATGAGAAAATAAGGGCATGTAGGACCATATGAGGACCAGTGAGCATGAGAGAGCAAAAAGTACTAATTATTGATGGTAATCTACCTTGAACATCATCATCATCCTCAGTAAGGTCGATCACTGAGCCCTTGGGACGAGTAGTCTGTGGAGATAGCAGGAAGTAATAAATATTTACTTGAAATTACAATGAAGCCAACATGGAAAAAGCTGGATTCTCTACCATAAGAAAATCTGAAACAGTTATTGCTGTGCGACACACATCACAGAAAATAAACTCATGTTAAAGCCATTAAAAATGTAAAACAGAAAAAAAAAAAAAAAAGGCAAATCATACAACATAATGGTCTTAATGCTCATAATGTCTGGTTTTACTAAATTAGTGTTACCATGCATTTGTACAAAATGAGGTTTACACACAGTAAGGTATCAGACTACTACACTTACCTGAGCAGGTGATTTGGCTGAAGCAGAATGAATGGCTTGATTATCTGAATAGAAGAGAGCAACATTGAGTAAAATAAGGACAATGCGACACATGTAAGGAAAATATACATTTGTATAAAAAAAACGAGTTCAGACAAAATGAGAGAGATTTCTGGTTAATGAACACACCTGTTTTAGACGCCATTTCCGATGCTGATGGTGGACCAGCTGAGGCTGCTGCTGAGCCTGTTGCAGCAGGCCCTGTGGTAGCTGGAGATGATGAAGCAGTGGCCATTCCAACCACAGTGGCACACTGTGCTGGGGCCCGGGCCGTCATCACAGAGATGCCAGCATTAGGTGAATTTGCTGTGCCTGTGCTACCCTGGTATACTGGTCTACTTGGTGGCATTTGTGTCACTGCCGAAGACGCTGATGAAGCCAAGGACGTGGGAGCTGTCGAGGAGGAAGTCGTAACACTTCCTGCAGTTTTCTGCAAGATAAAAGTGGTGGCTGTTGTGGTCTTGGCCTTGCTAAGGCTAGTAACTGTGGCCAAGGAGGACACAGGGATCAGGCCAACTCCTCCAGCTATGGCCCCACCCTGGCCATTAGCCATAGCCAGTGGGAGCTGGATCAGCAAAGGCTGTATAGACATTGGTTGGCCAGCTGATGTGGCTGTGCTAGTCGTCATGGCACCTGTGTTTGGGCGGGACTGCAGCACTAGAGTGCCTGTCTGGGCCTGGACACTCAGAGAAGAGCTGGAGGAGGAGGAGGGTGTGGAGTTTGTTGTTGTGGTTATGAGCTGGAGGATGGGTGCAGGGGCAGCCAGTGCTGAGGAGGTGGGCGTACTTGGAGTGGAGTGAGGTTTGGGCTGTGTCGGGGTAGCTAAAGGACATGAGAAAAGCTTTAAGTATTGTTTAATAAATGAAACCTAGCTTTAACAACATCTGACAGGATAAAGGAGTTCTTTATGAGTTCAAATACACTCACCACTGGAACTGGATGATGCTGCAGAAGGATTAGGCTTGGGGTCCAGCATGGACCTTACAGTGCTGTAATAAAACATGTACACATTTCATGTTATTTTTGTCTATTTAATGCCTACAAGCTGAATTTGGGTATAAATACACCCTCTTAAATTGGATATAAACAACATTCACTTTCCTCTGTTGCACTTATGCAGTAGCCATTACAGCCATAAATTAGAAAATAAACTGCTTGACCTCAATTACCTACTGGTTCACATTTCTGAAGACAACAGGAGCCTGTTAGCGGTCATTAATTAGCAAAAACATAAAAATGCTCACCGTTGTGGTGTTGGGGTGGTCATGGGTGTGGGAGTAGGCTTAGCAGCAGTGGTAGCAGCAGTCTATTAAAGGGGAGAGAAAAAAAAAAATAAAATAAAAAAAAACTTACTTTTCAAAGCAAGCTGTTCATGTCTTCAGTTTCTAACGGTTTATAATGTTTTCAGAATGAAAAATACAGAACAGTAGTGATTAACTGGTTAGGCTGCAATCTTTCTGCTCACCACTTGAGCTTTTTTGGAATTCTCTGATGCCTGGTTAGCAGCTCCGAACTTCTTGGTAAGTCGTGCAATCTTACTCTAAAACAAAAACAAAGAGTTTGTTACTGATAACGTTTCAATCTCCTTTATAAATCACTCAGTTATCTTAACAAATCACCTCATAATTAGCCACTAGCTTACATGCCAAAACTGTAAATTAGTTTTCACATTTTTCTATTACAGAAATGGGTTTCTTGCTGGATGCTTCAGTGCTGCTCAACTAAACATTTTTTCTTTGTTTAAATAGCCAAATTCACCTTTACAAGGAGATCTTATACCTTTGGATGTTTATAGCAAGTGTCACTGAAATGAGAACATATAGCCTGGTCCTCTAGGAGCCTCACCTGTAGGGTATGTTGAACTGTTTTCTGCTGTTTGGTGGCAACATCAATTTTCTCCATTCGGTCCTTCAGTTCTTGTAGACTGTGGTCAAACACAGTTAGCTGCAGAACACGCAAGCGTTCCTCCACCAACTGCTGCACCACCTTAAGAGAAGGAGAAAATGGACAAATGTTAGAGTATAAACCAATGGCTGACTGACCACTTAAATAAATAAATGTACAGGTTTAGCTTCATGAGCCAGCATTAGAAAAGTACTTTTTCTTTTAAGGAACCAAACAAACCTTTTCCAGTTTCAGACGGCTCCCTGCATTGGCTGTGATCTTCAGCTCCAGTTGAGCCTCCAACTGCACTCCCTCTACTCTTGCTCGCTTTCCATCTCGCTCCTCCTTGATCTCCTCATCTTTCCATTCATCTTTCACCTCAACTGGCGACAAGGATCTCTTTTTCCCAGAAGTAGTGCTGGTGCCTGTTTATAAAAGAGGGCAGAGCAGTGCATTTGGCTTAAGCTTGAGAAAGATATAAATGCACTCTCTTATTATGTATACATATGCGTTATGATACTGTTTTTCAAATAAGCATGCAGTGCAACAATACAGCAGCATGGAAGCTTTTCAGTACAGCTGTATAAGCACAGTTGGTCAGCTTTGACAGTAGTTTTGGCATAAATTTCTACCTGCAGCTAAAACAGCAAGGGACTTTTTCCCCCCTGTTCTCAACACAAGCAAATTCACAGAGAATCAAATGTTCATCACCACATAACATCTCCTCTCTCGCCATTTCCCAGAAATTACAATTGAAGCCCTGCCTCAGTAGGATACCCCAGTGGTACTCGTGAACATGCATGGATTTTAAAACTCAAATTTCAAAAGAAAGTCTCCCTCAAACTCTCTAAGTCAAAATGCCAGCAATGACAACAACTTCTGACTGGATGAAATTTGAACTTCAGATTTACAGAGCCAAGCGCAACATTCGCTTCAGCTAATCCACTACACAGTGCTCTGACCCCAACTTGTCCTGTCTATACTGAGCTTTCAACTCAATCCCAAATCTTAGTAATAAAATAAGCAACCACAACTTGTGAAATAAACAACTCAAGCAAAAGTGTTTTGCATCAGAGCATCCTACATGCAAGATTGAGTCTTTAAAGCGTTCAGCTGAGCAATTTAACAACCAGAGATGATATTTCCTGATGGTTGATTGATGATATAATCACAGAACAGTGTGGCTGCACATGCAAAAGCATCTTCTCCTGCCTAAAAGCTGCTGCATACAATTGCCAAAAAACAAAACAAAAAAAAAAAATACTTCCAAAGTATTTAGCCTTGCAGGCTGAACTATCTGCAGTTTACATCGATTTGTCGTTCCTAAGTGATGGCATTATTTCAGCAGCACCTGCAGGTACTCTAAATCTAAAAATGATTACTTCTATATTGGCATCACGAATAGGCACTAATTACCTGTGCCATCTGCCACATTACACCCTCTCTCTCCCTCTTTCTTCTCCTCTTTCTCAGGTTCCACATCCATCTTCTCCTCGTTTCTGTCTTTTGCCTCATCTTGCTCTCCCTGACCCTCATCTTCCTCACTGAGGCAGAGAAAGCCCTCTTTCACTTCCGGGTCACACTCCAGGCTGGCGGCTGGAGAGCCTGAAGGAGACGAGGAGGAGATGCTCTTACTGCTTTTCTCCTCCGCTGAACCGTTGTCAAGGGAAGTGCTGTCTGTATCCATGGGCAGCTCACCGTTCAACACTTGACCTGTGGATGTCTTGTTCTGCTCGGTCTTCTTGTCAGATACTGACGAAGAACCGCTGCGTGTAGATTTGGTGGTCTAGAATAAAACAAGGTGAGAAAGTGTGACTGAACTATCAGAATACTCTGTAAAAAGAGTCTTGAGATGCAGGATTCAGAAAGAGCTGATAAGGTTTTTCTAATGTAATCACCAAGTTGTGAAATGACCAAGAAAATAAGCTCCATTTTCTTATGAAAAAAAAAAAGTTTGTGTTTATGGAGTTTTGCAGGATTCCCTAGGCTTCACTCACTTCTGTTTTGTCAGCTTTGTCTTCTTCTGCCTTCTTATCATCCCTTCTGTCTTTCTCTCCCTTTTTCTCTTCACCTTTGCCCTTCTCTGAGCCTCTCTTCAGAGAAGGTGAAGGGTTTCGATTTTCACCATCAGCTGGAGAAGGCGATCGAGAGAGTGAGCATGATGGTACAGGGGAAGAATGTGCCACGGGCGAAGCAGGAGACTTTGTCCCAGTCTCCTTGTCCTTCTCTTTCCCCTTCTGTCCATCCTCCCCGTGCGTTCCATTCACCAGTGGTGTCTGGGGCCGTGAAGAGGAGTTTGGGTGTGCAGTCACCAAGGTGTTGTGCAGCACCTCCAGCTGCTGACGGTCACTCATCTTCATGGTTTTTCGAGCGCGGAAAATCTTCTTTTGAGGCTCTTCTGGTACAGCAACTTCCATTTTTTCACCTGGTTAAACTAGAGAGAGAGTCAGGCAATTAGTTCAAATTGAGAAAAAACGTTAGATATTTAGTCCAGTCATGTCCTGAACGGCCGCATCATTTATGGGCCAAGACAATTATCTTTAAAAACACTAGGTGGCAGTCTATACCCTAGATGACACTGTTTAAGTCTGGATACCACTTAGGTCCTTTAACACAATAAATCTATAGCTGCCTTTGTCCTAATGCCACTGTAGTTCTCAACATTAACATCTTTTAAAAGCAATTTAACAACAAATTTTAAAAAAAGCAAAAACCTACACAGAATTCTACACCTAAACAAGTCTGCTTACACTGCCATCTTCAGTAAATCTCCTCAGAGATCAAACTAGTCTGAAGACAGCACTTAGATTTAGCCTAAATCCTAAACGAAAACTAATCCACTTCCTCTATCAAATTAGGATAACTCATACACTTCCTCTTCAGAGGCAGAGCAAAATGCTTCTGTTAGGGAAAAACGGGAGGGGTGAAAACCCAGCACTGTGTCTCCTCCCCCTTCAACCTCACTGGTCAGAGGCACAGCCAATGAGGACAACAGGATACAGAGTCTGCTAGCGACAACAGTGGCGGATTAGGTAATGCTCTGATCTTTTATCAAGTTTGATTCCGAGCTCGTATTTAAGATCGTGTTTAAATTGGTCTGTCCAAAGTGATCCAAGGTGAACAAGGTGACCCAAAGCCACAGAGTAAGTTCAAACAGGAGTGCAGCACGTCTCTTTCGGAATTTGGTCAAGTACGTTTATAAACTAAATTTCCTCACTTTAAATGAAATACCACAAAGCAGATTGAAGCTCACAGAACAGAGCTTGTCTCACCTTATCGCTGTGCTCCTCTGTACGTCCCTGTTCATGGAAGGATTTGCCCACACAATTTTACAGGAACCTGAAGGGGGGAAAAAAAAAAAAAAAAAACACCACACATTAGCAACAGTGACCTTACCGGTGTACAACAGTTTAACGATATTACACAAGATATTTTTTAATCAGGTACCAGGACTGGCTACTTCTGACGTACGTCTCTAGTCCCCAGTCCTCGTGATCCAAGACAGGCTTAACTTCGAGAGCTCAGTCATAGCACTAATATATTCCTGACTAACAACCATAATGAGAGTTTTGTACGTACAGTGGACCTACAGCTAAGCATTAAGAAACAAAATATCTTCTGCTCCATTTAAGCATAGATGCCATAATAAATGTATAAATCATGAGATTTAACCATTTTAACACATGGTGACCAGAACTGATTTACAAAATCCTCTTTGTCACAGGAGATTCACAACTATTGCAGACTGAATTTTTGCACTAGTAGGATATGATGGCTTTGTATGTCTGAGCATGACAATTTTTTTTCTTTAAAAGACTAGCTTTGTTTCTGTATCAGCCATTTTAAATCCTGTCAGTGCTGCTTATTCCTATTAGTTCTTAACACAGGGAGCTAAAATCACGAGAACCCTATGAGCGCATCATTAGCTCATGCAGTTTTTCACTGTCTGCATGCTTGTACTCGCCATTGCATTGCTGCTGCAGTTCTGCTATTGCGCATGGTCTACTCCCTAAATATAGAAACAATTCCTCCTAAGCCACATGCACAGCACATCTCACTTCAGATTTCACCTACAAGATGAAATAGCTAGTGACTATGACAACAGGTATGAACGTTTTCCCACATGTACCATTTAAGCAGAGTGGCTGAGTCAGACTAATTATTTCCCCACCCGTTTACAGACATGTGATTTCTGGGATGCACAGCCTGAACTACAATTATTTGTACACAATTGTCATTATAGGCATTTGCCATTTTGTGCAAGCAGAACCATACATTTGCATAGAGGGCAATCTGAACGATACTGAACATTGTAACACAAGGAAGATCAGTTACCACAAGGTTAATCTGCGAATACGCACAAATTTTGAATAAGTAAATGTGTTTTATTTGGTAATCACTGTTCTAAAAATCACAGAGAAATAGTCCCTAAATCTCATTTATTCTGATGCACACAAGGCACAAAAAAAAAAAGGGAACAGGATTTGTTACAAAAGAGGAATTAAAACTAAGTGGATCTGCCCCTTAATCTGAACCCCAAAATTTGTATGGGGAAAAACAAACAAAAAAAATAAAAAGACTGCTAGCTTTTAGCATAGTCCCCATTACAAGGTTGTTCACTGTGCTTAACGTTTGCACTCCACCTCTCTATGAGGACAGCTACACTCGCTCTGCTGTACAGGCTCAAGATGGCTGCCAGGGCATTGCTCTCCACACCCTTTTTCCTTGTTTGTCACTACCTGCTTATTTTACCATGATACTCAGAATACACAATTTCCTGAATAAGAATGACTTACTGGTTAAAATTTAACTTTAAAAAACTTAGACAAAGGAAAAGAAAATAATTTTATTTTTGTTTAAGGCATTTACTGAAGTCTAAAAAAGGCTCATTATTCGTCTTTTGCTTCCACCAGTAGTATAACCAAATAGCTAGCAAAATCCATCACTTAACCTAACCTGACCATCTGTCATTAGTTAAATAAATAAAGCATGTACAAGCAAACCCTCTGGCAAGATACCTGACAAATCATGAGGAGGAAAACCATTTGGATGGACAGAAACCAATTTCCTTATGAATACATATGAATCCATAAGCCTCTTTTTCAGTATCATACCACACCCAAGCTAGTAACACTATAGAATATATGTGTACAAGTTAATCACGTGATCCTCTGACAATGGTGATAGACACTTGTGCGAGAAATCACAAGACAAAACTTTAACTTGGCTAACATCTTGCACGTTTGCTTATATCTTATAACACAAACACTGCTGCTGGTGTCTCTGGCTCAGAGCAGGATGTATAGTCAAGGAAAGCACTAGATTGTATAAAAGGTGTGGTGTTTGTTTATAGATCAGGTAGCTTGGACTCATTTGTAGTTTTCCCTTCAGGTATAATTAAAAAAGGTGACCAAGGTCATGGACTTAAACGGTCAGAAATACAGAGGTAAATTTCTAACGGACTCCATTCTTCAAAGTTCACATCCATAGACTCTGAATTTTTTATTTTTTTTATTTTATTTCTTTTAAATAAGCAGCATAATTTTACAATAAAAATAATAAAAAGCTAACAAAGCTACAGCCCCTCCCCCAATGCTACAACAGTGCACACACAGCAGCTGCAGAATGTTCCAGTAACATGCAGACTGTACCATTTTGCCAGTTAAGAGGGGTGATGAAAGACAACTCAAATACATAGCAAGAGGGAGCACAGAAACATTGTCCGGTCATTCTTTAACCGGCTATAAGCCTATAAAAGTTTGTAAACTAACAATGAACCATTGATTAAAATAAAATAAACAGATTAAAGAATAATGAAAAAAAAATTGCCCCGTTTAATAGCTAGCCAGTATAAGCACAAATTAGTGTGACCAAAACAGTGAGCCAATTTCCCTTAGACATGAAGTCAGACACAAAAGGAGTACCAAAGCACATTCTTCATGACATAGAAAGTATTAAGTTCCCAGCAACAGCTACATCGTTTAGAAACATCAAGTAAACAAAATTACATTCGAATACCTACAAGAAAAATATTAAATTCTTTATTTAATTACGAGACCAATTAGTCTCTGTGTAAAGGTTTTGTAAAATATCATATATAGCAAGAAATACTCAAAGATCTCCTAGTTTAAAGGTGGAAATCGATCCCCTCCCCCCACTGCGCAAACAAAGTGGAAAATTACAGCTGGGTGTGGATCATACCACTCTGACAAAGAAAAGGGTGTTCTTCCTAAACACCAGTGGAAAGCAGGTTAATCATAGAGCACAATTTAGCTAGTATGTAGCTATGTAGTCTACGTGTAGGTTGTATGTACGTGTATGTAGTTTATGTGTAGGTTGTCACTGCAGACGTGTGTGTGTGTGTGCGCACAGTTTAAGGTGGTACTGCACAAACTCCCACTGGTGAGCACAAGGGTATCTGAGGTTTTCAAGCCCTCATGTGAAAAGCAAGTTACGCCAGCAGTATGGGGGTCTAAAAATATCCCAATAAATCACAAAAGGACATTAATAATACAGAACCACAATCAAAACTGTCATTTTTCCCCTACAGCAATTTAATTAAAATAGAAATTAGAGAGAAGCTAGTTAGGACATTATCAAAACTATAGAGTAAGGTTATTTTTATGATTAATGTATAAACACAAGCTAACTTTTGCCAGAACTGAATCTCTCCACACACATGGGAGGGAACCTAAAAACAAACACTCAACACTATACGTTGCTAGGTAGAGCATATTGTGTTCAGGAGTCCATTAAGTCCACTTGTAGACATATCTCAGCTATAGCACATACTTGACTGCACTAGATAAAGAACACTGCTTGTGAAAATTAAAACTTTGTACTATGAATAAACAAAGCTTCAGTCTTTATAAAATGTTATTCAAAGCCATCATGGTGAAAATGTATCCCCTCCCCCACTGCTACTAGAAGAGAGTGGAAAATTACAGCTACAAATGGAATGTGCCACTTTCACAAAGAAGAGGGGTGTGCAACTGCATGGCGTGATTTCAACACAAGAGGGAGCATTGACAGATCTAGACGACATTTACATTATTTAGCAGACACGCTTATCCAGAGTGAAATTTGAGCAATTGAGGGTTAAGGGCCTTGCTCAGGGGCCCTGCTGTGGCAACTTGGTGGACCTGGGATTCGAACCAATGATTTTCCGATCAGTAGTTGAACACCTTAACCACTGAGCTACAACATCCCTAGACATAGACACAGGCTACAGGACCATATCTTCTAATTAAGAAATGAAATCATAAACAGCCCTCAGAAAAGCCTCCAAACATACTGTGTGGAAATAAATAAAGGGGCGGAGCATAACAACCCAACAAACGCCATGTTACTGGGTGGAGTCAGTTGCTGAACACAGTGTTGAGGGAACAGTTGCACCTAAAATACCACACAAGGTACGTCCCTGCAGGGAAAATAACTCGTTTAGAAAAGTGTTCTATGGAGACAAGATCATATATTCAAAAGTACTAAGCAAAAAAGGCTTCGTACAAATGAACTAAATAAATGTAAATGATCATGCAATGAAGAAAAGAAAGGAAAAAAGAAAGAATAAAAACCCACATGGTGAAATGGATCCCCTTCCCCCACTGCTCCACATGAGAGTGAAAAATTACAGCTAGCCACAGATCATACCATTTACAACAGTGAACAGGGGTGTTCTGCTCTCCCTCAACACAAGAGGGAGCATGAGGGGAATATGCATTCTAGTTTATAGTTAAATTATTCACTCAAAAGATTATATTATTAGATTATATAAGTCTTTATTATATACGTTAGCTGTCCGTTTATCCCGTGTGCGGTATTATAGCACAGCACAGCATAACTCACTTCTCCCTTCATGTGGATGACTTTGTGGACTTTGTGTGGATTTTCTGGGATCAACTGTGACTGTCCAGCCAAAGCAAGCTGATTACACAATCAAAATAAAAAATAAAAAATTAATAAATAAAGGAAAAAGCTAGAAGAAAGTCTGAAACATTTGTTAATCACTCTTTAGCTGTGCACAGTGTAGTCAGTAAAAGGCTCAGAACCGATCGCTCCTAATACATGCGGACATTGTACAGTGAGTATTAGTTAAGAATGGGAGCTAAACACAGTGTTGCTGTGAGGGCCAGACTGTTCAGGTGTGACAAACACTCCTACATGTAGTGACGGCGCAATTATGTAAATATACTGTACCAGGTAAAACATGCTAAAGGTAAGTATTCGTTCTAAGACACCAGACAAACCTTGTCTTTGGTCAACAAAAGATGACAAAAAATGTCTCTAAACAGAAATTGTAAACAGTGATCCATGACAAGGTGGTGAGAAGCAGAACTCAATCCCCTCCCCCAATGCTGTACACAGTGGAAAATTACAGCCAAGCACAGCCTGTACCACTTTCACAATGCAGAGGGGTGTTCTGCTGCGCAGTTCTGCATCAACACAAGAGGGAGCATGACAATTCCCTTTCCAGATTAAATTTATTATCTGTAATAAGTATTCAAATCACCAAAACAAACTTTCCAGCTCAGATCACACCTGTTGAAACCGCAGGCAGCTAACTTAAAATATAATTTTTTTTTAAAAATCCATCATTTTCTTTTCTGAAAATATTTCGTAACATTTGAGGCAAATGATTCATCTTGTGACTTCGATCTGAGCATGCATTAGCTAATAAGCCAACATGTTAAACCATGCCACTATGCAATCACACCATGCTAGTAGAAAAATGTCAGAATCCGTAAAACGTTCAGTGCAATTATAGCACCAAAATCTATTTCCCCACCATAAAAATATACCTTTATATTCAATCTCCACTTACGCAAAATATTTAGTCAAGAAAAACAAAATTCGAAAGATACACCCGTTAATTGCCACTCACTAGATTGCGCTAATCATCTGTAGAGCAAGCACTAGGTACCAGTGAGATAACATCAGCCCTGAAGAGCTCTCTCTGTCTCTCTCTCTCACACACACACACACACGGGGACTAGACAAGCAACCAACACCGCATGCTTCTGGGTGTAGCACATTGTGTTCGGTTGTTGCCATGAACACAACACCACGTTGTAGGAATATCAACGCCACATAGCTACAAGTCTGTGAATCATTTTAAACATGCCAAACAAATTAGACTGCTTCCTATACAAAAAAGCCAACACCCTTGAATATGCATATTCAAGAGAACAAAAGAAAAATAATGAATATCTTGTAAAAGAGTTAAGCAAAATAGTCAAAAACTTAAACTTAAAATGAATCCCCTCCCCCACATTTGCACAAAGAGTGGAAAATTACAGCTAGTCACAGATCATACCATTTTTCACAATGAGGGGTGTTTAGCTGTTCAGCTCAGTTTCCACACAAGAGGGAGCATGACAGAAATATATATCATTATAGTCTAAAATTTATCATTTTTGTTTTCACAAGGGGAAAAAAAAGTTAATAACTAACTTTGCCAAGCTGGTACAGTAAAACACTCCCTAGTAAACCTTGGATCACCATCTTAAAGGCACTTTTAAACAATCTGTGCCAAAAGGACTAAGGACACATTTCTATTTATATACACAACCCCAGATTTAGTGAATTTAAAGACAAAAGTAGAGCAAATTCCTGCCACAAACTTCTCCTATGGTGCCACAGGTGAAGCCAGACAGACAAAGAAAGAGAGCCATATGCTTACAGGTATGCTAAAATTCAGAAGCTATAAATGACCAGCCAAAACAGAAATCACGATTCTGTTGATTTCACTGTAGAAAACAGGACTTTAATTCTCTCTCTCTGAAGTTATGGACAAAGGATCTGTTGCTACCAGAAAACGTTACTACCACGTGCTACCACGTTATCTGGACCAGTACAAGCTTCACATGGTATGTCCAGTTGTAAAATATTACATACATTAAATAGTCTCTAGCAGTAGTCAATCTCCACAGTTGACTAAACAGTTGAAATAATTCCCTTCCTCCACTGCTGCACAAAGAGAGTGGAAAATTACAGCTACGCATGGATCGTACCACTTTTACCAAGGACATGGTTGTACAGCTGCACAGCTCTGCATCAACGTTAGAGGGAGCATGACAAAAAGTCCTATACAAACCTACTTGTAAGAAAACAATTTTGCTTCTCTAAAATGCTCAGCATTTTATGCCTAGATTTCCACATTATTGAAATAAGTGCGCCATGGTACTCAAAGTACGAGATTACAAAAGTACGAGACCTGCTGCTATTTTTCAAGTGCAAGCAGATTTTATAACTTTAACCTGCATGCATCAGAGCCTGCTGGATTGTCAACAGAAGTAAGCCTGTGGTTTAGATGTAGGGCTTCCTTGTGTGTGTGTTCTTCACTCACTCCAGACTTGTCCACATAGCCAGTGATTCCATGTGGCTGCATCTATCTGCAATGCTCAGATTTCCCAGGTCATTTGGAACAGTCATGTGATTGTCCTGCATCGCCATCCCCCCAGTGCAAAATGTAAACTTCCATGATGGTTAAGTGCTTAAACTAGCCAATTTCAATTCTCTCTTTGGTATTGACGTCACACGGACAAACATTAAACGATACCCATTTTGAAATTTTCTCGGCCAAGTGTCTGGTTTACGCTGACAGAACATAAGGGAACGTGACAAGGGAAGTTAAGATAACCTCTATATGTCTCCTAAATAAGGCACTAGAGAATTAGAAACCACCATCTCCTATACATCATAAAAATAAAACTAAATGTTATTCCCAGATCTTGGTTTGGTTCATAAATCCAAACGACCTTAACGCTGTGTTAGCGGTCTGAAGTTTGGTATTCTAAATTCTGGGACTGACAAAGGTGGATCCTTGAGCATGACCCTCTGCTTTGCTTTCGGATTCAGCCTCATTTGAAGGGGACATCTACCAAATGAATAAATACAAACGTATTTAAAGTAAACCAATAATGTACACCGTCAAAACCTAAAACTAACTGCCATGCTGGAATAACTTAGTAACTTGACTTCGCTGTTTATTTAAACAGAAACACCAGCTGATGGCCCAGATTATATGCTCCTGATCCCATGTAGATGTGCGAACAATAAGGGACACAGGAAAGGTGACAATGAAGACATTGACTTAAAATGAAGCTGTGTCTTTTAATCCCAGGATCTCAATGAAATTGTAAAAATTCCACAGTCTCAAACTGCAGCTTAAGAAGGTTAAAAAGTTTGTAAATTTATATCCCCCCTCCAGAAATTGACCATTTCCTTTAGTGGTGCTTTATGCACAAACCGCAGATTTATAATCTATGAATCAGATCTATGAATCAGCATAAAGCATGTGACCTAGATGTCTAGGAACATGCATTTGTTTCAATGGGGCATCTTATAAACTCCTTTGCCTTTACTAGTACACATCATACATACTGCTGGTAAACTTTTGGTGGCTTTTTTGAGAAAACAGTAAGTAAAATCATCATCAACTGATGAATTAGGAGCATAATTGATATAAGACTTGCTTTAAAACAGCCACAGTAACTATTTGAGCTCAGTCAACTTCAGAGATTTCATAGCTGTAGCCATGCAAGCTTATTAACAGTGGGACTTTTTGTTCTGGCTACAGGTGTATACCATGATCACATCTGAGACTGAAAATTCTTTGAAAGCTACTGTTCAGAAAAACACATTGGTCGTGTGTGCACATACTCCATTTTGGTAAAGTGTTCTCAATAAAAGGTTTTGCTGGTTATACTAATTCCAGCTGAATATGATATCTGGTAGCATCTATTGAGCACCTGATACTTTTCAGGACTTCTCCAGTATTCCTTTGGAGACTAAAGTATTTCCTTCATTAGGATAGACTATCCTATATAGACTATCCTATATAGACTAGGATAGATTGTCTATCTCCACCACAGATAGACAAAAAAAAAATGAATAAATAAAACTGGTGTACCCCAGTGAAAGCAACTGGTGATCCAACCCTGTGCACTCTTCTTTGAGCCTCATCATGTTTCCCAGCCAAACAAATCAATTAAGGCAGATTGTGGACCAAGGCAGAGATAATGAATAAGTAAAGTCTCTTTTAAAAACAAACACTGAATTTAACTGCATTGTCTACGTTTACAGTAGAATCAGAGAGAGGGGGAAAAAATATTCCAGATGAAAGCCATTAATGTGGACTTCATCGCAAGATTTCTGTGGTGACAAGAAGTCCAGAGACAGAGGCCAAAGACACTCCAGACTTTCACATATTGGTGTACCTATGGGTGGGTCAGGCTGCGTCTGCACGCCCTAGAAATGTAGCAGACACACCCACATGTGTGGCTGTCCATTACATTTCCAAACAAAAGTCTGTTGTTACACCACGGTCAGCAGAAGTGGAACAAAAATCTAAAGACTACCTACCCAAGTATGTAGTCTTAAGCATTAATGTTTGTCAATCCCTTGCTGAGGAAGACAACACACCTGTATTTATCTATTTAATGATTATAGTCTGTTATTGGCAAACCTAATTTCTACATAATACACTAAACTGTTTAGAAGTACTGTATATGGAGAGTAAAAATGCAATTCTCTTTTCCCTTTTTATTCGATCCTCTTTAATACTTCTGTACAGTCAGTCATGGACCAAGTATGAGATTACAATAAATCTAACTTGGTTGTTTTAATGCTTCCTCGAATCTGGTCCATCTTTTTCTATAGTTACGTCCAAATCTGTGCCTTCAGTTTCATCATTTAATGGGTGTTAATCTCAAACACACAGGTTTAACTTAACCGAACACTTAACTTAGCAAACAGGCTGGAAACCGCTCTCAAAAGTGAAAGATTAAATGCACATAAATTCTAACATTTTGTGTAAAGAAAAACATGATAGTAATGAAAATAATAGTAATGCAAGTATAGGCCAAGTGCAAAATTGTTCAAGGATTGTTGAAAAACAGCCAGTATCTTTTCACGCGTTAGTTGACGAGAAAAAAAAAATGTGAGCAAGACAGGGAGCATAGTCTCTCGGTCCAAAGAGCAAACACCATGTAGACAGGAACTAGGGAGCAAAAGAGCAATACAGACCAAGAGAAAGAGGAGGGGGAGGGGTGCAATGCTAGGACTCTACCATGTGCTTCAGGGTGTTGTGCAGCAACACCAGGCGCTGGTGTTGCTAACAACCGCACTACCCTAAGCCAAAGGCAAGAAACAATTCAAGTTGTCAATTCAGAAGCATAAGACATTCCAAGTGAACATTATCCAACAATGACAGATGTATTCATAAACCAAAACAGGCTAATTCATAAAATCGCAATACGTATCCAAATTCTAAAAAAGCAGAGCGTTTTTAAAGAACATTTAGCCTTACGCTAACCCATTGACCAATACCAGCATCAACACACAACCCACAGCATGTACCAATAAACAATAGTTGGCTACACAAGACTAAAATCTTCTTTGAGAAAAAAAATCACACCGAAAAGAAATCCTTGAGAATTTTTTTTTAAGAACCCAAAGTGACAATCCAAACCATGCGAACACGCTGCATTCATGCTAACAACTTCGCAGCATACAACCCAACGCGCAGAAAGAATATTACTATAGAATGCAGATTTTTCGCTTCCATTTTTCAATATCAATTATAGTATTGACAAAAGTGAACAAAAAGATCCTGTACTAGAATAAACATGAAAAATTATAAACCTGCGTGAGCTTCAGATGAAGGCCATGAACAAGAATACAAGTGCAACTAGCCTTCGTCTCACTCACCCTATATATAGGCGAGACAGAGTGAGTGAGGGAGAGACCTTCAGCTGGGACTGTACCACATGCACAAAGGGGTGGAGCATATTCTTTGTGATCTTCCCAGCAACACCAGGACACAATGTAAAAACACATGTCACAATCACAATCATCAGATAAACAATACAGTAATCATCTGGACAGTGGTTTTGTACATGTAAGATATGTCTCTACATAAATCTTTAACATGTCAAAAGTACAAAAAAAAAAAATACTAAATACACAGTTTAAAAATAGCAATTAAGTACTTGGTGATAATGCGAACAAAACATCTAAATAAATTAGAAAAAAGAACAAAATCCATGAAAGAAACAATCTCCCCTCCCCCACTGCAGCACTGAGCAAACAGGATGGAAAATTACTGCTAGTCCCAGGCTATACCATTTTCACAAAATGTAGGGGTGACGGGATGTGCAACTCTGACTCAACACAAGAGGGAGCAAGACAAAGCCATCTGTTTAATAACTTAAACACTGTATATGCTTAAATTAAAAAAAAAAAAAATCAAGCCCTCTAATCGTGAGCCTGTGAGATTCATTACCATAAAGCGCGTAGTAAACAAAACACTACCACTTTCACACTCAGTAAAGGCAAATATTGATCATCACACCAGGTAAGAAACTTGACTACGCTTTTACCAAATTCTTCTTAAGGTACACAGAGGCTGAGTTTTGTTTAACAGGTTTTTAAAAGATAGAAGGATAAGGAGTAATGTAACTTGGTGTGAATACCAAATGTCCTTGAGAGCGTGAAGGTTGTAGACTTAATATGAGAGAAAATGAAATCTGTCAACTCTGACTTGTCTAAAACCAGCATGTGTTCACACTGTTTTTCAGTGTACGGAAAGTACAGAAATCCGAAGCAAATATATGTTCAATTTTGTGGAAACTCTTATTCAAACATGGATGAATCAGGATCACATAAGCATGGCTCGGTTCATGGGTTATATTTAAAGCCACCATTATACTTTCCACAATAAGCTAAATTCAGCACCTTCAGGTGCCAAGTAGGGACATTGTCTCCCTGCAACAGTTATCCCTTAATGCCAAGAACACTTTTGTCCCTCAAAATAGCAAGAGAAGCAACCCTTTACAAACATTTAAACAAAGTTAGCAATACAGTAAATACAAATCTCCTCATTTCGGACTATTGATCAGAACTTGCAAGGGGGATCGGATTATTTAATTCGATATTACCATTTTCATATGGAAGGGTGTCATATTCCATTAAGGTTCAATGTTCAAGGGGAATCAGATTTATACCACTGATTATAGGGCAGGTTTACAGTTCATGTCATGTGTTTTGATTATCAAGGATAGCACACAAAAATGAACACGTAAATGCACCCAAGACATATGCAACACATTTAAATCTGGAGGTCTTAAAAGCACCAATCTCTCCAGACCAAATTTGAAAGTCAATCCTCTTCCAGACAGACATTAGGCATGCTCTGTAAATTTGTGCACTTTTAAAGTGTTGGTTAGATTTCAAAACCACATCCTGTATGATGTCCATATTATTCTTTCAAGAAACAAAAGCAAAGGACACTAGAATTTAATGATGAATATAGTAATAAGCGGATTTGTATATTAACATGCAATATAGCCGACAGATTTCAGTATGGCCGATCAGACATGCACTTGACTACAGGTAAAAATGCACACAGTTTATACACAGGGTGAAATCTGTTCAGGATCCAATCGAGGCAAGAGATGATACTGCACATGTGTGCCTTTAACAAATTAAGACAGATCCACAAATAAATAAAATCCTCCTACTCAGTCAAGGGAAAGATTGCTTGGGTAAGTTGTTAAATCTGTTAAATAATTTTAAGAAACTCTGCTGAGTCTGCCAAGTTCAAGAGCCGGGGATCCAAACAAAACGTTTACGTACGTACATGCTGATATTACGTGTAACAGAACAAAACCTGATCTGATTCTTAATACATTTCTATATTCTTTCCATGAACAGAGTTAACTGATCTTGTATGGTCCTGGTTATTTAAATACGAAATTGGTAACAATTAATGTTCAGAATGAACTGACAAAATGAATTTCATTGGCACTAGATTAGCCAGGGTGTGTTTGGAGAGACGAAAAAGTCGGTTAAAGAAGAGTAAGTGAGAAGGCTATACAGGGTACAGGGTTATACCAAATGTTACCAGTACGGGGGGGCAGGTTTTACCCATAATTAAAATGTAATATTGGATTCAATATAGACTATTCTTCACATTGAGAAAAAACTTGTTTCAAAAAGTATATCACCACAAGTCGCATGTTTGAAACGACTGTTAGCATGTTATTAATTTTATACCTCCTGGTTACCACACTCAATCCCTGACACACACAGTACAGAGCTATACTAAAAACTGGGAGAGAGACATCCTGCAAAAAATTCTGCAGGCAATCTATAGCAGATGTAAGCAAGAAACATAATGCATGAAAAATAAAAGCTCAGTGCACAAATGTTTCCTATAATAAGAGGAACAGTCAGGTACTACAGAACTAACAGCCCTAGACCTTAGTGAGGGAGCAAGTTTAAAATACCAAGCCTTGTAAAGGAGTAAAACATACGTAGAAGAGCACTGGTATACGATTTCTTAAGCAAAGAGTGCTGTTAGAAGAAAGATATTAACAATGCTGGCCAATCAGAGGCATGCAGCAGAAGCCAGTTTGAACCAGCTGAAACCTGTTCTGCTAAAACAAAACCCTCCCCCAACAAATGTCCTTTCCACAAGATCCTCCTATTACAAAATCACTTAACTGAAGAGTTTAGGAAATACAATTTTCTTTAAAAATCTTTTGCATAAAATTTTTTGAAAAAAATAGAGAACCAACCAAACATTGGCGAGATGCAGTGAATTCATTAAACATTTAATGTTTACCACAGACTGGCTAAAAAAAATGTCATGCTCCTTTTTTGCTACAATACATTTCTAAAGAGAAAAAACAAACAAAACCTATGAAGCACAGAACATCTATGAACCTGACAAAAGCATCAGCATTAGTTTGAGCAGAATTCAATGTGGCATATTTCTGACCAGATTCCTTTAAAATCCCCTCCTACGTACAACCATTTCATATGAGCAGCTTGACAGTGCAGTAACACAAAATGGCCACCAGCTTAGCAAGAGCCTTTGCATTTGCTCAGTAAATGAGGACAAGCAGACAAGTTGCATGCATTCCCAATGCTCTGATTTTTACATTCGTAGTATATCTGATACTTATTACTCTAAAAGTATTACCCATCCCTTCAATGAACTACTTCAAAGCTATAATTGTTTTATAGTTCGTTTTTATATTAAATGTTTGGCTTTTTTTGCAAGAACACTTTCATTTCAGAAGTTTTTTAACCATCTGGTCCTAAAATATTGTCTTCTGGTGCATCAGATGTAAGGGTTGGGCAAAAGAAGAACAAGCATGGAAATGTCTCTGCTGTACCTCTGTAATCAGATTCAAGTACCTTGGGTTCAGTGCGTCAGTCTGGAGTTTCTTGGATTTTAGTGAAACACTTGTATATGCTTCACCACAGATAGACATCGTTACGTCCCAGAGAGCTGATGGTGACTGGTTGACAATTCTGCTGATCCACTTTAGTGTATTCTTAATTCCTCCACCCCATACTGGTTGATCCTTCACTATGAAACTATAACATTTTTTCACATGCCCCTCCATGAGGATACTGAACAAAAACATTCTGCACTAGTTGACTGGCATTCCCCTGAAGTTGCCATTTACAATTTCACACTCATTATTTAGATCACCGCTGGGCAAACCTTAACTGACTTGCAAAACAACCACCAGGACTTAATTTAGTCTCTCTTATTTAAGTTATATCTAGCGTTTTATAGTTTTTCATAATTAGGATAACTCATTAAAGTGTTATGTGCGGTATAGGTCACTTTTTGAAAGTAAGAGATGAGCAAGCCACCGTTTTCAAAAGCAGGCAATCGTTTATATGTAATGATGTAAAGTTCTGTCTAAACCCATCGTAGTGTTTTTCATCTTTCAGTATTGCAAGTTGTATTACTAGAGTTTCTTTTAGGTATGCCTAATGTTGAGATTACCTAAAACAAGCAATTTAAAAATGACCCACATTTCAATTGTTCGTTGTATTTGCAAAACGTTACAAGATTTCAGAAGAAATATTTAACTTCCAGTTTGCAAGCTTGTTTACACTATTTTTTTAATCCTAGATAGTAAGCAAACAGCAAACTCCATATGTCTACTTAATGTGGAACCCAAATGATATACTATTAAACTTTCTTATAAAATGTTCTGCATTCCAGTGCTGCATTTGGCAATCATAAATGGCACTACTATTATGCATGTAAAAAAAAAAAAAAAAAAAAAGATTGATTACACAACTGCGAAACACTAATGTTCCAAAATAATAAACGGGTCATATTTTTGAATGTGGAAGTTTGTGTTAGGTGCATGTGGGTAGTGAAAAGCATAAGAAAGAAGAAACTTTTGTCCATGAAAATAAGACTTACCACAAGTTGATTTGGTTTGGCAATTGTTAGTACTGGTTAAGAAGTGCTGGTCAAGAAGAAAAGATGATCAAAGTGTGTGAATTCCTGTGAAAAAATATGCAAATATTACTAACATATGCTACATGTTAAACACTCAGGAAACATGAACGTTTTTTATTTTTACTTCTGCAAAGGACAGAACCTGTCTCCTGGGAGTTCCATTTTTCTTTACACATTCAAACAAGAAACAAATAAGGAATTCTGGATGGTTTTTAAAGCCTTTTTGACCTATGGCTTTTAAATCGCTTGGTGCAAAGTGTTTCCAGGTGATCTCCTTAATTAGTAAAAATGAAAATAATCCAGAGCTAAAAAAGAAATGATAATTTGATCATGCCTTTGACTTTCAGAATACCAAACAAAAAATTGTTTGACATTAACATATGAACACCCTGAATCACATGGCTATATTTCCATTTATTTCCCTCAATTATTAAGAGAAGTTCCCCTCCCCCAGCAGACATTTTGCGCCACAGTTTCATGTAGTAACTCAAAATGGCCACCAGCCTGGCACAAGGAGAGAGGAACTGTTCCACAAAGCCATGCCTGCTGCAGCACTGTAACATGAGGTGGGAGCTGAATGATTAGCATTTGCTCTATCGTTCCACACAGCAAAAAAAAAATAAATCCTAAAACATTAGTGAGTTTTTAATATTTCAGCAGTCACTCTTTTTTCATATCCTTAAATCAGCCCAATCTCACAGCTTAATTTTTTTCTGAAAGAAGAAAATCTATTGGTTAATCCTGCTTGTGCAAATTTGCAATGTATCAGTATCTCATTTTGATTCTGCTATCTATGCTATCTAATTCTTAAATTGCACAGTAGCTAGTTAGCATGCTGGTTCATCTGCTAGGATCACAGTAGATTACTGATCTCCTGAATTTTGAATATTTCAATCATTTAAAGAACTGAAAAAAATGTAAGCTGCAAACAATGTAATAAACCCATAAAGAATATAGAATAAACATCTTCTGATTTGAAATACAGGAGGGGGAGGGGTAAGGATGTTCAGAAAGTACCGAGTACTATATACCAGAAGGGTACCAAACATATGTCTATAAACTCTCACCTTATCCTATTTCTTCGTGGCTCTCTATCCCCTATACATTACAAACTGCAGAGTTCACTGTGGCTGTCCTTCATTCCCCTGGCTATTCCTTTCATCCCTCAGCAGGATACTATGGGATTTTCGTCAGCATGCTATCGAACATATATGAACTATGAATATGAATACTATAAAACAGCAAACGTCCCTAGCCAGTTCAAAATATATGGAAACGGATGTGGTTCAAACATAGGAATTAGTAAACCACCATCTGGACAAACACACAAAAAAAGCTAACCAAGTGGAAAAATACAGACAACCATAGACTACATTATTTTAACACTGCATACAGCATTTTAAAAAAGCAATGACTATGACCTTAACATGAATTATTCACAATTAAGATTATAGATAAAATGATGATTTGTAGTTTCCTATTTCCTTCTTTTATGTGTTTTAGAGTTTGACGACTAATACTGCAAACCTGTTGTCACAATATTATTCCAAGCATTCTGTTTACATTCCTCTAATAAACACCAGGGATTTTATCTATGTGAAATATTAATGGTAAAGTTTCTTAGCAACAGCGGTGAAGAAAAATGTGTATATTTAATTCAGCTTGAACGATCGTTCTCTCTTATCATGATCCTGACAATATAATGAGAGGGAAAAAAAGTGGAGTGGGGGATGGGCAGTTATACTGGACTGTACCATTTTCTTCTAGAAACAGTGACAACCATACACAAGTACTGTGGAGCTAAACTGCTTCGAGACTTCCTGTGCAATTATAACCTTGAGATATTTCTGTGCGAAATTTATGTTATAAGCATAATTGTGTTATATATAAAAGATATGAAAACCATTTCCTCTAACAAAGACTATAATATTGCCTACAAAAATTTGAAAAGATCTATTCTATAAAACAATATCAATTCTATTAATACATAATGAAACAAAAGTAAACTATTGACTTTAAAAAATTGTGAAAAAACATTACATCTATCTGCTTGATATTGTGTAGGTCCCACTTGTTCTATGAAAGCAGCTCTGACCTGTCGAGGCATGAGTCCTCAAAGAACTCAGAAGGTACAGATTGATAACTGGCACCAAGTCATTGGCAGCAGATCCTGTATGTGAGATGAGGCCTCCAGTGATCAGACTTGGTTGTCTAGCACATCCCACAGATGCTCAATCAGATTGAGATTTTGGGAATTCATTTGGGGAAGTCAACACATTGAACACTTTTTCATAAGTCATAAGCCATTCCTGAACAATTTCTGCAGTGTGGCAGGATTGATTAACCTAATAAAAAGGGGACATTGTTATTAATGAACACTTTTCCCATGAAGGGGAGTGTGTGGTCTGCAACAGTGATTAAGTAGGGGTTATGTGCCTAAATGAATGCCAAGACCCAAAGTTTCCCAGCAGAGCACTGACCAGGGCATCACACTGCCTCCACCAGCGGATATCTATCCAAAGTGCATCCTGGTGCTATCTCTTCCCCAGTAAAGTGATGCACATGTACACGGCTGTGCCAATGTGATTTAGCAAACAACGTCACCTTTTTCCATTGCTCTGTAATCCAGTTCTGATTCTCATGCCAATGAAGCTAGGCACTTTCGTTGGTGGAGAGGGGTCAGTATGGGCACAGTTAAGGGGCTACAGTAACCCACATATAGCAAGCTGAAATGCACTCTGTGTTCTGACATGTTTTTAGCATTTCCCTTTCATTTGTTCTATAGTAGTTCTTCTGTGGGATCAAACCAGATGGGCTATCTTCGCTCTCCATATCATTGAGCCTTGGGCACCCATGACCTTTTTGTTGGTTCACCGGTTGTCCTTTCTTGTGATCTCTCTTGGTAAATACTATCCACTGCCTAACAGGAACACATTACAAGGCCTGTGGTTTTGGATGAGCTTGGACCCAGTTATCTAGCTATCACCATCTGGCCCTTGTCAAAGTCGCTCAAATCCTTACACTTGCTCATTATTCCTGCTTCAAAAACAAACTTCAAGAACTGGCTGTTCACATGCTGTACCCACCCCATGACAGATGTCGTTGAGAGGAAATTTTATTGTAAAATTCGATTTTATTGGCGTCACCTGTCTGTGGTTTTGAACAGCTGATCTGTGTATCTCTAATAGTCTCATCCTGTTTGTTATTTTAATAATAAACAACTGACCAAATTCCTCCGTCCAAGTCTATATAATAGATTATACAAGTAAAACATAAAGGATTAATCTTTTTACATACTCTAAACACAGTGATAATTACACAGCAAACTATGTATATACTGGCTATGTTTCTTCTTTGAAATGTCCACAACAAACTGAGAGTGACAACAGAAAACTTTTCATTGTCTGAAAGCAGGGTTAGTCAGGAATGCTGCTATAATGCTCTGACCTGGTACCTCGTCCCCTGTTTTCCAAAAACATAAGCACCACCACAAACACTGTTTATAATTTCTGCCCGACTGGGAACAGGTTGCATTGGAAATATTTTTGCTAAAAAATGTCAGCTTTGCACAATGTTCACCAAAATCTCATCTTGTAATCAAAAAAGGTGAAGTTACTAGTTGCAGTTTGTGTAAAAACATAACAGTAAATGTACTGCACTTAACATGGCCCTGACATAAATGAGAAAAAAAGGGTTATCTGAGAAAAATCCCTAGGAGCAGTCTGTTATTGTACTATATTAAATGTTCATCCTTTCCGAGATGTAAACAAAAGCACACTTTTACTGTTAAACCAATAAATGTTGTTGCTAAGAGAAGTTCCCCTCTTCCCAGGCAGACATCTTACTCTACAATTTCCTGTAACACAAAAATGGCCACCAGCTTGGCTCAGTGGCAGAGGAACTGTTTCAATGAGCCATTCCTGCTCCAGTGCGGTAGCATAAAATTTTTTGTCTTTTGTGTGCTCTGACTTTACGTTGCCACGCACAGCAGGACAAATCTCTTCATTTGAAAAGTCTGTTTAATTTTTTTAGGTTATATTATCATATATCTTATATCACAAATACATATCCCTTGCTAAGCAAATAATGTTCACAGAATCCCCTAAAATGTCTACTCTGTAGTGGTCACATGAGCATTGTGAATCAAAATCTGGCCATGATGGCTTTCCAAACGGCCATAGTTGGGTTGAATTTGTGCAAAATACTGAGCTATATGCTATAAAGTTAAAAGTTATGTAAGAAAATCCTTATTACAGCACAAATAGTGATGTTTGGGATTACAAAGACTTGGGAAGAATAAAGCATTACTTAAAATGAATCCTGTTATGGTAGACTGAAGATTCTGATGTCATTGAGCTGCTTATAAACAGTTTTCTTGTTCTATACAATCCATATAAATAGTATATGTAGCTATTTTTACTGATATTACTACTAGATTTCAACATGCTATAAAGGGTACAATAATTTCTGGTTACCTAGAATGTTATCCATGGTTTTTAGAGGACCAAAACACAGCACAGAATCACTGAAAGAAACTGGAATAACTATAAACTTAACCTCACTTTCGCCCTCTTCACACAGAGAAATATGCTTTACATGTATTCAGTGATTTATTACTTTTATACTGTGATTACTGGTATAAATAAAAGTATGCACACTTTTAATGAAAATCTTGAAATGTTGAGAATCTCTTTTATATTGAGGGGCTTATAAAATTTGTACAAGCTCAAATATGCAAATGTAATCTATTTCTAAAGGGAATTTTTTTCAAAAACGTGAATAAAATAATTAAAGGACTATCATCCAGTAACACCAAGATGATTTATCCAGTAATCTGTTTTATTATTACTATTTTCTAAAAAAGATTCAGTAAGCCTACATCTGTCAAGCAAGTGTTACATAGGAATAACACTGTCAAAGTCTACTAAAGGCACAGTCAGAACACTGATCTATCTTAATCTTAAATAACGTACAGCTTTCATAGCAACAAAGACCAGAAGAGCTGACCTCTGATAATAAAAACAGGCCTTGCTCTAATTTAACCATAGCTACAGTTGGATTGAGAGAGCACGAATATGATAAAAGTGTTGTGATCCTTAGCATGCTAGGCAGAAGTGAAAAACGTGTGGGTACTGAAGTAACATAGTCTTTACCTCAAACTGACTAGTATATTTTTCAAAATCTAGCCAGATCATCATTGGTTGTGAAGCTATGCACATGTGTGACATGGCTGGTGCATGCCTAGTTCCAGTCCTTAGAATTCTATTTCTGTGCTTCATTTGTGAAAATGTTTCACCATAAACAAGTAAAACAAATCCACAGACTTGTATAGAGATCAAGAGGTGCACAGGAAAATGCAGCACAGTCAACCTGTGAACCAAGGCCATGCACAGTTATGCCCCTCCCCTTAGTGAACACAGTGAATACAGACGAGCGAGTGGAAAATTACTGGAGGATAGGCTGTACCATTATATACAGACTAGGGGTGCTTTTTTTAATAAGATTTCCAACAACATAAAAAAAACTATGCTAAATGATAAATACTACATAACAAATATAATATCATATTATAAAGAACTAATAGGCTTACAAAATGTAGCAAAAAATTACATTTTGAAAAATTACTGAAAACTGACCAAGGAGTCAAACAATGAAATCTGAGCTCTGGTATGTAATGTTGAAAGCAAAAACAATGAGAGAACAAGGCGTAGTGCCCAGTCAATGTGCTACTGGAATACACAAGCAGAAACCTTGTGAAGGCAGGATAACAGGATTGAAGGACTGAGAGAACTGTGAGGTTCTGGGACAATGTGACATACAAGGCTCAAACAATACTTGATACACTGTACAAATCACACACGTGTTTATTTAATTAACTGGTACTGTGTGAAATATTTCTAATAAAGAATACCATAATCATGCAAAACTCGAATAGCTTAGGCATACAGAACCAATCTACATGTATCATCATGCACTGTATGGATATTCATGCTCTCAGTACTTTAATTGATTAAATTACCCATGTTATTTTTATGTTATTTTTTCCATCTAAGTACCACAAGTGATCACTTTGTGACCATCAACCCATGTGGGACGAGTACAAAACTCTTTATTGGTTTAGCCAAGCTAACTATGCAAACCTCATTTAAGGGCAGGATGCCATGCCCAATGGACTTGTATGATGTGCACAATTGGCAACAATTGTGAACCAGTTTGATAAGCACCTTCGCAGTCTTGACCTAACTGCACCATAATGATGATGGCACCATATGAGAAACACCTCTATATGGAAACAGAATATGTAAATACTTATTACCCTCCTTCCATGCCGTCCATTTTGCCATAGGGAGTGAAGCAAATAGCACAAAATAAGCTGCTTTCTTGCACTGTTGCAACAAAAATTGGGGCTTAGCTGTTCAGCCCCAATAGAAATGTAAGAGTTAAATGCAATGGAGCTGCCAAAATACATTGGCCCAATGCAAGAGCTGTTAGTGGTAATGCGGCAGCACAAGGAAGAAAGAGTTTGGACAAACTTGGCAGCACTGCCTCACCTACAGTAACAAAGTCTGATGCCGTTCCGGTGAATTTTATTGCTTGAGTCTCTAAAATAGATGGCCACCTTGGCTGATGCACTAATAACACATTCTTGGAGTTGGTTGCAGCTCAGCAGCAGTGAATGAGATGCAGGATTGGAATTAGGGCCAATTGACACATCTGAGATCCTAATACATTCTGCTCAAACAAATGACTTGGGTATTCCATAATGGACCCGTTTCATTAAAAAGCTCTGTGCGTGTTTAAGAGCATACTGAAGGAGTGATCTAATAACAAGAAATACATACTGGGTGCAGTGGCAAATGCAGAAACCCTGGGGCTCAGCTCAATGTCATAGACAGACCAGTGGCCTCACCACTGGTACAGGCTGATAAACCTTTGTACAAAGTTTCGAGCCTTTGGGTGCTGTGTAATGCCAGCGGTTCCTGCCTATAATGGGAAAATGGCAATAGAGATCCTTGGGTCAGTGCTCCTATCCATGAAAGTGTAAATCGCTGGGTCTGTTAATGACAAGAAGGCTGACCTAAAACACCTTGCAGTACAGCCTTCTAGTACCTATAAAGATCTTCAGCACACAAAAGATGATTGTGTAAACATAAACAGCAGGTCTCTTGTCTACAAGCCACCCTCCTCCTACTTAAGTTGTGCTTCAGAAACAGCAGATAGAGACAGTTGCACGGGATATCATACACACCAATATGGGTGCTACTGCAACAATCCAAAAAATAAATGTGATTACATGGTGGTGCATGTTATGACCAAACTTCCATTGAAGATTCCAGAGGACATTTCTGAAAAATACATGGTTGGACTAGACTGGTTTTCCCAACTGCAAAGTTGTAGCTTGATATCATCAGGTCAGTGGCTCCAGACCACACTGTCCACTGTCCAAAATCCATATTTCCACATCCCAAATGCTGTGGCATCTTATCACAGGAGTGGAGTGACATTCCAGTAAAGTTCAGTACTTTTCTTTGGGTTTGCTGTTGCATCCAAGGTGTTCACAAACTGAAGAAGAGTTTCCTCAATGCCCCTGCAATGCCTGGGTCTTTATGTGATCTCTTCTCATAGGTGACAAGCCAAAAAGAGCTCCTAATCTCACATGAGATCATTATGGTACAATCACAAGAAGAGTGTGCAGTGCCATATGCCAGCTGTCAGGATTATGGACACAGTCCATAAATTGCAGGAAATCTGCCAATTTTCTACTCTTGGCAAGGCTGTTGGACGCAAGAAACCAAGCACCATCATTTCAGTGCTGGTTACCGTGCTGGTTTCACTGCTCACTGACATATCTCAAAAACATTAATCAGTAGTAATTTCAAAAGTCAGAGGTGTTGGGCCACTGCAAATGTTCATTCATTCATTTTCTACCGCTTATCCGAACTACCTCGGGTCACGGGGAGCCTGTGCCTATCTCAGGCGTCATCGGGCATCAAGGCAGGATACACCCTGGACGGAGTGCCAACCCATCGCAGGGCACACACACACACTCTCATTCACTCACGCACTCACACACTACGGACATATTTCCAGAGATGCCAATCAACCTACCATGCATGTCTTTGGACCGGGGGAGGGAACCGGAGTACCCGGAGGAAACCCCCGAGGCACGGGGAGAACATGCAAACTCCACACACACAAGGCGGAGGCAGGAATCGAACCCCCAACCCTGGAGGTGTGAGGCGAATGTGCTAACCACTAAGCCACCTTGCCCCCCC
Organism: Tachysurus vachellii; assembly: GCF_030014155.1. NCBI lineage: Eukaryota > Metazoa > Chordata > Actinopteri > Siluriformes > Bagridae > Tachysurus > Tachysurus vachellii. Next base: position 10,383,491 of record NC_083483.1, on the reverse strand, counting down.
CACTGCAAACGTTGAGGCACTCAAAAAATAGAAAGGAGGAATCACAACAATTGAGTAGCAGCACGTGTTGCTGAGGTGAATGAACAAGCTCTCAAAGTGGACGGATGCACAACTTCTGCATCAAGAGCTTACTGGAAGCTTGTACCTGATGACTGGCAGTAGGCGATCTAGCTCATTTAGAACATATACAGCAAAGCCACAGTTTGTGAACAGACTCAGTAATCATTGTGGTCCACAGACATGGCAGAGGTAGGGGCTTTTGGGGCCAGAATGTTGTTCACCTGCTACCCATCAGATGAAACATGGGGTCACAGTGGCACAAGAGACCACATACCGAGTCTGGAGTCTTGGAGCTATTTCAGCATAGTGGCATGTTCTAAAGTGGTCAGAGACTTATGTCACTTTTGTCAGATAAATGCCAGTTGTAATACATTTAAATTCCAGGGATTTTGGGTCCCCCCCTCAAACATTTCACAGTGTGGCTGAACCTAGACTTGCTTTCATATTAACTTGCTGCCATGAAACTTTTTATCTTCTTTTGTAGATGAGTATGCACCCATGGCAGTCAGTTATCCTGTGATGGTTCTCAAGCAATACACGGTGACGAGGGGACAGTTAGCTGGAAGGTGTCTGCTCAGTGTTTGTGTGCTTTGGAGAGCACCATTAAGGGGATCCATAGTCTCTTTTTTCATGCAAACCTGACCAGAAGGCAACAGGGTCCTTCTTCCATTCAATAAGGGGCAAACAATATTGCTACCTTTATCGCTACCTGACGGGCAGCACTCAAAGTGTGGCATGCAAAGTGGCAACATGAAGATCATGTCTACCTTCACCACATTTCACAGATTTAATGTTGCTTCATCACACCCTATGTATTATAAGGTGAACATAAGTGATTCTCCTCCTCAATAAAGTACAGTATCATAGCTATTTCTGAGGGGGCCCTATCAGTATGTATTAGGAACTTTTGGAATTACTAATATATAGCCTCCAGTAGACAGACAAGAAACTGCCCTGGAAGTCTTGAAGATGAGTAGAAAGGAAGGCCACAAATGTGACTGTGGTTTTACTGTGGTTTTAATACTAGGTAGAGGATTGCCAGGCCAACCATGGCCAAATGATCATCAAAAACATTCCATCGATACAATAGAGGGTTATGGCCATCAGGCAACAAGCCTTGCTTTACTTGTAAGTGACCGTTTTTCCATCACAGTTTATTCCAAATTTCCAAAGCCACACACCCAATGATATAAGTATATGGTACAACCCCTAAAAATTATTTATAGAAGAAAACATTATACTTTACCATCTTGATACTAATATTCACTGACAGACATTGCCATTCAAAAAGGGACAGTAGATACACCAAAGTAGAACAGATTCAATTTAATAGAAAATCTAATGTTAAAAACAATAGTTATGAATGTTATATTAAAGCTTACCATTTATTAACCACCAGGGTCATTGGGAAACACATAAGTACCACCTTGAGCATACGTTTCTACATGCCGAGATTTTCTCAAACGCTTATTGTGGCATTTAATGCAGATTTGCAACAGATTCTGCCATATTATTCCCTTTTTCTTATCTGTGAACATGTTGAATGTGTGCATTTGATAAATTAGAGGAACCTGAGAACATGGAAAATGATTTTAATCCCCTTGAAAATACAGACATTAGAAATAATACAAAACTTATTAAAATACTCAAAATTGTTCACATTTATTAGGGGGTGTGTTTTACATATCTGAAACATTCTGTCGTGTGTTCAGCACAGACCACATGCTAAACAGGTATTGTACCCAACGTATTGTATTTAAGCAGTTTATGGTCCACCTTTAAACTAGGGTCTTGTTGGGTTTTTGTCTGCATTAGTCAAAATGCAAACACCAGACAATTTTTCACACTCAAACTGGCCATGCCAAAATAAAATTATTCAAGCTGAAATCTAGATTTTAAGAAGTTCTTCATAAACTTGACCTACATCTAAATATAGATTTTAACAAGTTCTGCATGAACTTGACCTGGTGTATGCTAATTCATTTGTGGTTCTCATTTGCTTCCAGTGGGCCACTGGAAAAAAATTCACTATCTGGCAGGCAAATTGTATTCACCATTAAAGTACCATAACTACCTACATGTCTAAAGAACTCAATAGGATGGCAACTTGTTGCAAGGGGCACAGTAATTATATGCCATTGCACAATCACAACCATGTTAAGGTTAACTAATTACAGTGTCATTACATTTCAGTGTCTTAAATAATTATGCTCTAACATGATAACTTGCAATCACTAAAAAATGATTGGTTTTTGGTTGATTCCATTTAGTAGTTAATGCATATCTAACAAAAATATATACACTTCAGGGTTACTGTTGGATTAAGTAATGCAATATCCGACTATCAGGACCTTCCCCAGTAACAGGGTTAACAGTTGTAGTCAAAAGACATGTAAATGGCTGAAACTCAATTAAAACTAACGAATGGGGCTGAAATTTTGATAAACAGTCAAAAATGCAGTATTGTTAAAAATGCATTTTAGAAAACAGCGAACGAAGTTGGTTAAGTGCAAAAACTCACCGTGTTTAGACCGGCGATGCGCGTGTACTTTCACCGGTACGTCCAGAAAGCATGAGCAAATATCTGGTCTTTGCTTATGTTATTGTTTACATGCACTGATTCAGTTCCTGATTTGAAAGTACCAGGCTTACAGCGCGACTCATCAACGCGTAAGGGTGACGGAATTGCATACAGTCACACAAACACACAAGTGGACTGACTGTAGACAGTAGGAGTGTGTGTGTGTGAGTGTGAATGTGTGTGTGTGTGTGACCGCGGTCTGGGTGAAACAGTGTATAGTCTCGAGCGCTCTCTTCCTCTCTCGCGCGCAGAGAGAGGAGTTCCGAAAGGAGGGGGGGGAAGGTCTGTGCGAGAGCAAAGCGATTGAGAGAAAACGACTACCTCCTACCTGCTGTAGAGAGTTTAGCAGAAAAAAACAAAATAAATGACGCTATATGAGCTAAAATGAACAAAAAAAAGTTATAAAATGTGAATGGTGTAACAACGTGCACGAGAAACTGTGAAATTATATCACGTTTGTGTTATATATATTTATATATATTTATACATATATTGTAGTTTAATATCGCTTTAACCGCGATATCGTATTGAAATGTTTTGGAATTCATACAGACACATTATTAACATGCAATACTGGTAATAATGCTAGTAATTGTCTATACCATCATGTGCATATATAAGGAGCACATCATGTGCATATATAATAAATATATTATGTATTTATATATAATGTTAGGGTTAACTGTTCTGACGCTTCTCAGATGTGTCATATATCAACTAAACCCATGCGAGAACGATTTTATGGGGATCGTTTCACTCTGCCCGACCCTCCCACCACTTTCACCCTCCTCCTTTCGCACAATCCCCAAACGACCACGTGCGCGTGGGGTGTGTGTGCGTGTGTGAGTGTGCGTGTGTGTGTGGGGGATGGGGGATTACGATACCGAATTCACGATACATGTGGTCATCGTGATATATTTGAAGAGATGTGTAACGCATATGAAAAGGAGAGCTAATGTTGTCAAAATGCACATGCAATAACAATAACAAACAAATAAATAAATAAATTACGATTGTGGTGAGGAAAGTGGGGGAAGGGAAACACGAGATGTGCGCGAGAGGGGGGAAGGGGGATGGGTGGGTGGAGCCAGTGTAATGTCAGTGCAATATGTTCAGCTCTGTGTCTAGCATGTCTGAAATATACAGCATAACATATATATGCATATATGATTAATTATAGGTTATAATTGTTGTTACTGTCATCACTTGTATATCACCTAATTACAAAATGTACCATAATGTTAATCTATTATTTTTATTTTCTATAAATGACTAATCTCCAAAGACCAGCTATTTTTTTAATTTACCCTTTTGCCTCATATTTTAATGTCTTTGCTCATACTGTGCATGATTCATCAGTATTAATGACTCATAGCAAAATGACTTTTGCATAATCTTCCATTAAAAGGCCTGTAAACATTAACAAAGAAGCTAGTTTTCTGTCAGTTTATTGTCTTCTTACGAAACAACCTTACTATTTTGAAATAAGCGATATCGGTGGGCTAAACACCTTCTGGTGGCATAAAGAGACAAAAGTACAAAGAAAGTAAAGATATGGAAAAGCTCAAGAGTGAAAATTTGCTAAAAGCTATTAGTAAATAGTCAGCCATTTTGTTGCTAAACCACATTCAGTTTGAGACTTTGTGTGTTTTCTGTCTGCCTAAAATGTCTGCTAGCCTATTTATATTGCAGTTCCACCAACAACCTCTAGGGAAAAAATAGATATTTTTTACATTTGGAAAAGATATATATATATATATATATATATATATAAAATATATATATATTTATTTATTACATGCTTATTTAGGCCTAATCTGATATGTGGCCCCCAGCAATAACGTCGATTCATATTAAATGCCTCGCTTCTCGCTTTCAGATCAGGACGGAAAGAGCCACCCAGGATTCCAGAACAACATTTTAGGTTTTTTGTTTTGTTTTCAGTTCATCTTAACATTCCAGGTCCTAAAACAAAAAGACTGTATCAGAATCTGATAATAAAAAAAAGCACTGTTGTGTACAAATAAAAATAAATAGTGCAGTTGAGTATGTGGATTAACACACATAAGGAAACGTGTCGAAACTTAGCCAAAAGTTAAATGGGTCATGTGTAAAATTATAAAACAGTAGGTACTCAGGGCAACAGCCTCCATGTTTTCTTTTCTAGAATTTTCTAAAGCAACTCTCTGACCACGCCCATTTCCCCCCCTCACTACGAAGAGGGAGGGGTTGAAGGAGAGGCGCGCGCGGGAAGAAACAATCAGCCTGAGAACAAACATGGTGACAGTGTAGCTCGACAACCATGAAGAAAAAAGCTCTCTCATTTAATCTAATCTAATTTAAACGATCACGAGTCTTACTATATCATTAGACAACATTTCACGACAGTTCCAACTTAATTTAGATCAAGTGATTAAAGAGTTGACGTGTTTTTGTAAAGAATGTTATGTTATGTCGTGATACTATGTTAAACGAAATTGTGTCAGTTACTATTCGATATCTGCGATGTTGCAATGTCGCGCATATCGAAAACCCGCGCACTTCAACTTTCGCGTTCCACGTGGCGCTCGTGCGCCAGCGTTGGGCTGTGTGCCATCCTGTGGACATGCTGAACATGTTTGATGTTGTGTTTATTGTCCTACGACTCCCCCTGATGGCGAAAATACATGTTCACGTTGAGGATTAAATGAGCGTGTGTATAGAAGTGGTATCTCAGTGGATAAGGTGGTGCACTGCTTCAGGAGGTTGTGAGCTTGAATCCCAGGTCCACCAAGCTGCAAATCCTGGGCCCCAGAGTAATGTCCTACTAGGCCCCTTAACCATTAATTGCTCAGTTGTACAAAATGGTAACATGATTTTTCTTAAGAAGCTAAATAAATGTCAATTGTTTAGAGCCGGTGTGCATATGCACGTGTGTACTGTATGTCACTTTACATAACAGTGTCAGCCAAATGAGGTAAATACAATTTATTTCATGTCAACTCTTGTCCTGGAATGCGTTCTGTCCTTCGATAGGACATGCACATGCTCTCACTGAAAGACATGACGAACAACTTTCTCCAACATCTTGAGAAGCTCTATGGTGCAGCTATTACTATGACAACTCATTACCAATTTATTTAAGTCTGAGTATAACTACAAATATGTTTGTTTTTAACAGTTATTGCATTTAGCCAAAATGCAGCAGGCTTTATGAGTTATTCAGTTAGGTAAAAAAAAAAAACCTGAATGCAAAATCCTCGATGAGGCAATGTTTTCCACATGGAGTTTCTTATCTACTCATAGACACACAATCCGTTTGCCTATTGTCGTTTGTGAAAACCTACAGGGGCATAGTGAGTTTGTCTGAACATTTAAAAAACTTCTTTATCTTTAAGGAGTCAGTAGGCTACTGTTGTCATAGCTAGGAGTAACAAGCTAGTAGTAACTTGACCCCAAGGCTTCTTACTCTAGATACAAGCTAATATGTTAGCAACTAACTTTTTTCTGTACATAAACAAGATCGACTAAATCTGATTAATTATCATTAAAGTAGTATTTTTTTGTGTTCCCAACACACAGATAGACAAATGCTTCATGACAGTCACTTCTCAGTGATTTCTAACATTACCTGGTTTAGTTTAGAAACAGTCCTGGTTACAACAGAGACTCAGTTCAGTAAGAAAAAATATAAGAACCACAAAGTTGGGTTTTACATTCGGCCGTTCTTTCTTGGCTGTTCATGTGCAGGTCAGTGTTCTGTGGTACTGCACAGTGATTTGTTATTTAAATTTCTGCAGTATTTCATAAAGCAGAAACACTGTAGACGATATACGGTTATAGAAAAGTCGAAGGGAATCAAAAAGTGATGGAAAAAACATGTTTATTAAATTATGTAATAAATAATACTTAAAGACACTCAGCAAGAATACCATCCTTGTAATTTAATATTTCACAAAAAGCATTAATGAGAAAAAACAAGAAAATTGCCAGAGATTGGCAAAATGTATAAGATGATCTGAGTGAGTGATACAGTTCAATTTCTCTTGCCTAAATGGATAATGAATTGACCTGTGCTTTGACTAAATTATCAAGTGGTTAACACCAAAGTGAACATTTAGACATCAAGCAATACCATTGTTCCAGCAATATACATGCACACTGATACAAATAATGGCACAGATAAAATATTCATCTGATAAAAAACAACAAAAAAACAAAAACTAAAGTTGAACATTATGTATTTGAGTTGTTTGAACACTGGAAAGATAGACCAAAAAGATATAAAGGCACATTCTCTCTCTTTACACACACTCACACACACACACACACACACACACACACTCACACACGCACACAGACAAACACACAAACGCACACGGTCTAGAAACAAGTTTACAAAATGTATGGGGGTAAACATTCATTCAAAAACCTTGGGTTGAGAGGAATCAGTACTGGGTGTGCTTGAGTCCTGAATCGGTGTTCAAAAGGTTCATTGGTAATCAGGGTAAGCTTTGTAAAACATGCAGCCAGTGTTAAATGCTGCGTTGCAGTAAGGAACAGTTAAATTGGAGTACATTGATGTGTGCATCAATATATCACCATCAAGGCTGGTAAAAATGTGTCCTGATTTGTTTTGGCAGGTTGTCCTAAAGCCTATTAGAGAATGTGATTACACAAAGAAGACTTCACAAAAAGATCTCTATAACTCCTACATATTGTGTGCAGGTGAATGGCAGTGCTGTCATCCATCCATATTTTAACTTGTATCTATTGTACTATCTAGAGGCCATACTCAAAGTTTCGGGCCTGTCACCTGTCACCATCTTAGCTTGGTGTGCTGTCATTATTTGTTTTAAAAAGGACGCTTTGCAAAAAGAGAGGCAATGGCAAACATGCTCAGATGGTTTAAAGCTTTAAGATGAACTCCACAAGGGCACGTGTTGATGTATTTATCCACAAAAATAGTATTCCTTATCATCTTTCTTTATCTCTCTTCAATCATTCTCTCGCTCAGTGTTTGGCTCTTACAGGTTGCTTTCCTGTGTGCTGTTGCTGGTTGAAATGGGATGGAGTCCTCCGTTGTCGTTGAGCCTTTTGGCCCGGTACGTCTCATAATGAATGTTATGAGTGACCTCCTTCAGGTCTTGGAGGTGAGACCTATAAAGTAGCAACGTCAGTAATCAATAGATAATGTTCAACATTAATTAACCCTGAGTTGAGGCATTAACATTTTTTAGAAAGTTTACGGAATAAACTCGAGGAAAATAAACTTTGAAGGGGAAATACTGCACACCACCCTGTTGTTGATTATTTTCCTTATAACAATATATTGTTGTGTTTTATGTGTTACTTATAAGCTGTCTCTAACCAGAAATGAAAATGATCTTTTTCTTGTTCTACTTTCGGCTTTTCCCGTTAGGGGTTGCCAAAGCGAATCATCTGTTTCCACCCAACTCTATCCTCGACATCCTCTACTCTCACTACGAACCCTTCTCCCTCCTCTCCTTCCTTGACCAACAGTAGGAACAAAAAAAAAAAAACAGTCTTGCAATGTATTTTACCTGATGAGGAAATCCCGTAGTTGTGAGAATTCACAGTGATTCGGGTTTTCAACTGATGGGAAAACAATACAAGAAACTGAATGTAAATGATCTTACATTACATCTCCAACAATATCTGCAAAAACAAAAAACTTGCATCTGGGGAGAAGCATACATGAAAACTTTCTTATTTCTCCATATGTATGATAAATGTATTGCAATTCTTTATTGTTCTATAAAATTTGTGTAAAAAATCGATACTCTGAGACATGTTCATAACTGATAACAGGAACTTACAACATTAAATCTAACTATAAACAGTAAAATGGGTCATTGTATAATATCTAAAAATCACAACTGTTGGTAAATGTCTATGGTATAAAAGGAATAAAACACTTCAGTATGTGCTGTTGATATTTGTTGGTTATTTTCCTATAAAGCAATGTCCTGCAATGTGTAAGACCTTAGGCAACAAAGTCAGCACTGGGATGAGTCCTACTAAATCTGAATCTTTATAGTCATAACTGATTTCAGTGGAAGAGCAGAGAATGACAAAATGAGTTTATGCACCTTCTACAATTCCCCAGGCAGTCTTCCGACCCAGAACCCGTTTGCAGTTGACTTGGTACTCTTTGTCACTTCCTACTACCGCAAAAGGCATGGCCTCCTGTACACACACACGCACACGCACACACACACACACACACACACACACACACACACACACACACACACACACACACACACAGATTTAATGAGCAATTCTATCTTAACATACAAATTCATTTATGAAGGATGATGGAAGACAGGAATACTGGAAACATGGACAACATGAGGAAATATTACATTTTCTGAGCATCATAAAGAGTAATTTCAATCAATTTGCACTATACCCTGATCTTATCATTATCAGCCTTGTCCTCCTGGTCTTCATCAAACTCCTTTTGTGGATAAAATTCAATTCCACATACCTCCAGCTCCTTCCTCACCTGAACAAAGGAAGAGAATTTGAAATATATTTTTATTATACCAGTTATCCTCCAACTGACCTACCTATCAATCTACTCAGCCACCCATCCATACACCCTAACCCTTCATCCATAATTCCATCTATCCATCCGACCATCCGTTCCTCCATCTATCCATTCATTTATACATCCATCTGTTCATACATCCCCCTATTTCTCATCCATCCACATTCTAAAGATCCTCCCCTCAATCCATGAATTTTTTTGGCCAAAAGTATGTGGTCTGATCATTACATCCATATTGTTATTACTGAACATCCCAATCCAAATCCCTGGGTATTCGTATATGAAATTGGGTCACCTTTATTGCTGTCATTTGTTCCACTCTTCTGAGAAGACTTTTCACTGTTTTTTTTTTAAAGATTACTTTGAGGAATTGTGCTTATTCGTTCAAGAACATTGTTGAGCTCTGGCACTGATTTCGAGTGAGAAATCCTGGCATGCGATAAGAATTCTAGTTTAACCCAAATCACCTTCAGTGGTGATGATGTCGTGGCTCTCTGCAGACCACATGATATCTACCACACTATATTTAGCAAACCATCTCTTTATGGCTCTCTAGCTTTGTGCACAGGGACATTCTCATGCTGGAACAGGTTTGAACCACTTAGTTCCAGTAAAGGGAAATTGTAATTTTACAGTATAAAATACATACAAACTATTGTGTCACTCCAACTTTGTGGACACAGTTTGGAAAAAGACCCTTAAATACAGTAGGTGTGATGTTCAGGTCTCACGTTGCCACATGGTCCTTATTTTGTTAATTCATTGCCTTCTTAATTAGTTTTTCACTCAACCATCCTGCTATTGATTATCCCTCCACCCATTCTTCCACATCCATCTAATGATCACTCTATCCATCCACCAATCAACTTGCCACCCATCTATTCATTTTCCATCCATATACTGTATTCATTCACCATTCACTCATCCATCCTCTTATTTCTTATTCATCCAGCTATTTTTCCACATTCTAAAGTTTCTTCCATCAATCCATCCATTTAAACATTTTCAATTATCATACTACCCATTCTTTCACATATCCATCCATCTAATGATCACTCCATCCATCCATCCATGCACACGTTCTCACCCTCTGTTTGAACTCTGTTTTTTCCTCAGGAGTGAGAGTATCAGCTTTGGCAATGACAGGAATGATGTTTACAGTTCGACTTAAATGCTTCATGAACTCAATGTCCAGCTGTCGCAGTCTGACACAAGTGGAAGAGAGAGACAAATAGAAAGGTCAGAGAGAGTAACTATAGGACAGCAGAGAGAGGGGGGTTGGGGGGAAGTTAATAGATTGAACTGCAGAGATCACTGCAGTAAAGTCTCAAATGAGCCTTACTTGATTAATAAATCTCAGACTACCATTCAGACATGTCATATTAACTGGCTGTTCCAAACAGACTGCCATTGACCAGTCGGTACATTACTTTTTATTAATGTTACCATCTTCCATGGACCCTCAAGTCTGAACTGTTTTTCCAATTCATGTTCACAATCTTTGAAATTTTTACACAGAAATTCAATTATTATACGCATTTAGGCAATTCACTTCAGTTAGATGAAGACAACTATTTTTAGCTTTGAATTAATTAGACCATTATGTGCTGAATTGTAGGATGTGATATATTTGTGCTCACGAGTGTCCAGTTGGAGATATGAAGTACAAGCAGCAGTGCACTCGGGTGTCTGGAATCCGTTTTTTACGGGCAATGTTAACTTCTTCCTTTAAAAACTTCTCATACTGTTCATTGATATATTTCGATATTGGCTCCCAGCTGTAAACACAAGAAATGATCTTTAAATAACTGACTAGAGTGTAATACATAGAGAGATAGACAACAGGACACATTTACAAAAAGAAAAATATCAGTCTATGAAAACCTCCTTACTCACCAGTTTTCGTTATTGATCTGGTCCCCAAATCCAGGAGTGTCAATCACTGTCAGTTTCATTTTCACACCACCTTCTTCTATGACTACAGTATAAAATAACAATGACCAAGAACTCACTCTTGTCAGTAACAAAACCAAAAAATAATGAATGACTGAAACACTATCTGGATCACATTGCAAAAAATCAATAAGTTCTCAATTGAAATCAAAATACATATAAATATAATGGAAGTGAAAAATAGAAATGCTATAGAAAACTGTCTTGCATGTCAAAACTGCCTGTAAATATAAAGCTCTGGTGTGAAGGATTCCTGCATTTTATAAAGATGAATTAACATCAATAAAATCAAATTAAACTAAACTAAAACCTAACTTCATCATCAGCAATATGCATATATTAAAAATTTACCAAAATATATCCTCTTGTCACAAAAGTTCAACAGATCCTTTAGAACATGCTTAAAATTTGCAAGATATTTTTGGACAAATGCAAAGCAGTGGGAACATCGACACAAAAAGCTTTTCATGAAGTACACTCCCAACCCCATAGACATAGAGCTGACAATAAATCTTTCAAATCTTTCTAATATGTAAAAGGGGAATTTTTCAACATGGAAAGAACCCAACAGTGGAATACTATATCTGCCCGCACGTTCAACACTCTTGAAACATTAATCCTATACAGCAAAGTGTCTTGACTGGTTTGGGGTCTGGGCCGGATGCCATACCCTACTGTTTTCCAGCTGTGCACAAATGCTGGTACCCAAAGGACATTAAGTATCAGGCCTGTGGTATTGCCTGGGGCAGAGGACACACCAGGCCGACTGTGACTCTGTCAATGTCCTTAAAGACAAAGAGTCTTTGTTTCAATGTTGAATGTTCAAGACAAAGAGAACATTAGGAACGTATCTCCCAGTAAAACATACAGTGCAGTAATGTGAAATAGGGTTTTATTTTAGATAATACTTATTGAGTTGAGTTTGATTTTTATTTAGTTTTTTTATTTATTTTTTATTTAATCAAAGGACTTTCAGTCAAGAACACTAATGTGACAGTGCATAGTAGGACTGTGGGACTATTTAACATAATTAATCAGTGGCATAGGGCCCAGGATGAAGGCCTGAGGTACACCATAAATGATGGCTCATGATGAAGAGGAGAAATAACCAATCCAACAAAAAGCATTCTCTGCCTTTGAGGTAAGAGGTAAAACAATTTAAGACGGTATCACACTTAACATGATCCGAAAGGCTAATATCAAAAGTTGTGCTGAGTTTGAGTAAAATGAAAATGGCACTCTTACTGCAATCACTGGATACTTTGAGGAAGGGAGACTGTGTTCTGTGGTGTGCTCTAAAACCTGAGTGGAATTTCTCCAAAATATGACTTTTTTTTTTTCAGAAATGAGGAACTCAGAAAAGGCAACTATGCCCCAAAACTTTAAGATATAACACACTTTACAAATTAGTCTGACGTTAAGAATTGATGCATGTAGACTCACATGTTTATAACAAAATGTATCTCAACCACCAGCTCTGTTAGATCTTACCGTGTGACACAGATTTAATCTCCACAGTCTTGGGGATCTTCTCATCACGACTCCAGCCAGAGCTCCGCCTGCTCACCTGAGACTTAAATAGAGTATTGACCATGGTGGATTTCCCTAAGCCACTTTGACCTAGATTAAAAGACACATTAGAACATTAGAATTAGAAAACATTAGAATAATAGAACAGGGCTGAGGAAACAATATTCAAATAATTTACAGATGTTTATCATGTGGGGTGAGAATAACTTTAACTTCTCAATTCACAGCTCAGGATTTTCACTAACCTACAATCATGATGTTGAAATCAAAGCCAGTCTTCATGGTTTTCTTCCTCATTTGTTCAATAATGGTGTCTATCCCAACATATCCCAGCAATGTTGAGCCTCCTCCTGACCCCTGGCTTCCAGCCCCTGACCCCTGGAGGGGTGCAATGGAGGTGTTGTTGGGCAGTACCACATGAGATGGCTTGGCAGGGACAACAGGTTTTGGTTTCACTTCTGGGGGCACGATTTCTGACATGTCTTTAACAAGAGGAAGGAAAGTACGGCTGAGACATCAAGAATTTAAACATCAAACATCAAGCATAGAGATTTCCAGTTCTCTTGTAGTATCTTTTCATGTTTTCTTGTTGTTCCAGGAGTTTCAACTAAGCTATTAGTCTGTAATACAGGTACAGCCTGTGTTAAAATAAAGGTCAAGACGTTCAGTATAAAGTTTTCTGACAGAAACACATAGCTGTTGTGACATCTATTCTTTAGCAGTTAGATATAAACTGTGTGTCTTGTGCTCTACCTCTGTTATAGCACAAGAGAGTGATGCATGGCAACACATGAATAAAATACATAACACTTTATAGAAAATACAACAAATTTTTCTTTTAAAGATCTAGGCTAGTTTTTGGGTAAAGAGTCAGAGTTAAAATCACCAAATTTTCTGATTGAATAAATAAATAAACAAACAAACAAATAAATAAATAAATCTGCAACAGGTTGAAATGATAATATTAAAAATAAAAATAAAAATAAAAAATCCCCAAAAAAATGGTGATATAAGGTTTCCTTATTTTTTCATTTTCTTCTTAGACATTCAGTTTTACATGCTTCTAGGTCACATGTTCAACTGCAAAGGAACGTAATGAGATGCAGAAACGCCTTAATAACCACAACATTCAATCAAATATAATCCCACAAACGATATGCAAGTGTTTTGTCTTTCACCTCGTTTCAGCTTAATATCAAATTAACAACTCAACTGTTAGTGATCATCATACGAGTCATACTGTAGGTAGTGCACTATAGTTTCTTCAAATAGTCTCCCAAAATCATATTACAAAGTTTATAGTAAGCCTTTGAACATAGCAGATATGTCTCTCAGCTGTAACTCTAAATCCAAAAAACAAAACAGAACAAACAAACAAAACAAAAAAAAAAAACAACCCTTAATATTTATATATTCCATTATAATATAGGTCAAGTAATATTGGAAGAGAAACATCTCTCCTGAACGACACAGATATCTGTTTTTATGCACCCAAATCCTAAAAGAACGGGTCATTTAACCGAAAGTACAAGAATCTGTCATAATTTAATCCTTTAATAAGCCTTTTAAAGCTTATAAAGCCACAAACACATGCGGTATAAATAGGATTAATCTCAGTCCACTGCATCCCTGTGGAGTCCATGTCCTATATTCAAGCTGCCTAAAAAAAAATGGCTTCAAACCCCACACTCCCGCATTTTATCCCCCACACACTATGAACCTCGAACAGGTTTGATCGGTGAGGGAAAAAAAAACCCTGCAATGTTGAGTATATAACACTGATCCTATATGGAGATGTAAGCATCCCTAAACCTCGTGACGGTGGATGGACCTCCATTGTTTTCATCCACTTCTTCATTGAGTTCATCACGTTCCCGTTAACGCATCTTAACGGTTTTTTTTTAGTAGCGCAAACTCACCAGTTCAGATTCTCCAGAGCTTCTTGAAAGACAAAGCAAACACCACAAGGTATTTAATTGTGTCCTGGAGCTGCTTAAAGAGCAATGTATAAAGAACCGTCGCTCTCCGTCCTCCGTTAATCCCTCCCTACTCCGTCCCTTCCCGTTGCTAAGGAGACGACAGAATGATGCAGCGTGCATGCGCAGATCACTATTTGGGCTGTTAGAGATTATTTATATTAAATATGTGGTGTGTAGTATTTATTGAATATACGTGTTATACATACGGTGTATATATATATATATATATATATATATATATATATATATATATATATATATATATATATATATATATATATATATAAAACCCTTTTCATCCAAAAAAAAAAAAACAAAAACAAAAAACATGCTGCTTAAAGTAAAGATTTCAAGACTGTAGGCTTATGATCTGTAAGCAATGTTGTTCAAACCATTAAATTAGGTTTTAAGTAATAAAATGTTGTTTAATATTTCTCCATATTTAACTGACATTGTTTATGCAGGTTTAGGGGTGGTTCAGAAATATTCTGAAATTTATATTTAAAAAAGTGTGGCAATCTGCCAGGACTCATGCCAATGCTGGCACAGCTCTTTTACAGGCCTAGACAGATACACAGAACCCAGTAACATAGTGAGAAAAAACCCATTAACACTCAGCTGTAATATTCCAGCTACTCACATTTTACAGCATTGTCCCATGTTGCACTCTCATGTGCATCCTGTTTACATGTGTGCCACCTCTGTAGCTCATATTTACTTGATCGCATGGCAGTTGTAGTACGAACATGTCGGCATACGCTGCAGCTTGCTATATACCCTCCCTTATCTTCCTATGAGGAAACATGCATGTGTGCAGCCTGATAAAACTGTATGTCTCTCTTTTTCAAACCCATAATGTTGTTTATCATTGAGTTGG